>NC_080382.1:109228381-109518553 GCF_014773155.1 Arachis stenosperma
GAGAATTTTTTGAGATTTGGTTCATATTAAATTTGGAATTGACTTTTAGTGTAATTAAATGAGAGAAGATAATTATAGGAAGAAATTAATTATGTCAATTAAGTTATGATGAGAGTGATTTACATTATCGGTGCATATATTATTAATCATATATTTTTATTTATTGTCTATAATATTTTGACTACCTAGCATTGCTTGACTTTAAATACTTTATTTGATATTAAATATGATTATGTTCTATGTAAAATATTTGCTTTTTTTGTTTTAATTCCTATACATTTTTATTATTTTTATTTTAATCCTATAAATATTAAAAACTGTTAATATCAATTTTCGGTTAGTGTATTCCATTAAATGTTACATTTAACTTTCATATCTAAATGTAATAGAACAATTCTTTTTTATTTTTACTTACTAAATAAAAAATAAAAGTTTTTATAAAATCTAAAAAAGTTATTTTACAAGAATAAAAAGTTTATTTAAATTTTTTTTAATTTATCAGAATGTGAAAGTTAACTATCCTATTTAATAATTAATTATGTTAGATATATATTAAAATTAATTATTAATGTAGAATATGTATTGAAATATAAAATATGTATTAAAAATAAATTAAATTATATATAAATTTATATAAAAATATATAATAATGACTGATTTTAATAACTAATTTTGATGTAAAAATATTTTTGTTTATTAATATAAAGGGAAGTTGAAATAAGTTAAATATATACTAAAATAAGTTATTAGCGTAGAATATGAATTAAAATATAAAATATGTATTAAAAATAAATTAAGCTATATATAAATATATATAAAAATATATAATAATGATTGATTTTAGTAATTTATTTTAATATAAAAATAATTTTTTTGTTTAACAGTATAAAGAGGAGTTGAAGTTGAAGGAAGAGAAAGGTAGAAGGCTCACCACAACATAGCACCAGAAGAAAGAGAAATCTTAGCAACAGGCCATAGATCTCTGAATGCCAAGAAAGAGAATCCCTTCCATGTCTCGGGGCACCAACCACAGGTAATGAAGACAACTTGACCAATGTTGGGAATCCAATACGCCAAACATGTTGAACTCATTGCGCCCAGAATCCCCAGCTTCAACTTCACCGTCAAAAGCCATGACAGTAGCGTATGAAACAGGAGCGAGAAGACGGCTAAGAAGGAAATGATGGTGTTCTTGCTCTGAGATTGGAGGAATGCCTGCGTTGTAAAGGAAACAATGAAGGCGAACACGACGGGGATTGAGCAGAGCGAAATGGTGCCGGCTAGTCGCGCAATGGTTTGGTCTTGGCGCAAGAGAATCAAGATTGGGGTGGTGAAGATGAAGATGGGAACAAGTATGAGTGCTGTTAAAAAGAGAAGTATCCATGATTTTTGCAGAAAGAGTCCCATTCTGCTGTATTGTTTTGCACCGTATGCTTGTCCACAAAGTGTTGACAGTGCACTCGCCATTCCTAACTATCAATTCACATATCCAACACTATCAGTTAATTATTATATTTACAAATAAATATCATTTTATTAAAAATTTTTTTGAGAATCAACATTGTAGACAACATTTAATAATCAATACAGAAAAATATATAAAACTTTTAAAATTAAGAATATTTGAAACTCAATTTGTATAAGCAAGTTTGTATAACTAAATTCAAATCACTAGTCTGATAACCCAAAATTTGTCAGCTCATACTATTAAAAATTTAAAATAAAGTTTTTGAAATGTCAGGACAAAAAGAAAAAAATCGTTGCCCACAAAGCTCAAACTTTTAAAATTAAGAATATTTGAAACTCAAATAAAAAAATATTTAAAATTCAAACTCAATAAAAACTCATTTTTAGTGAATTTTACAATAAATTTATGGGTTCTTCCTTTTTATTTTTGGTCAAGTTATAGGGGAGGCTCAAATTCAAAATCTCTCATTTGGAGAAGGGAATATATGTTATTTGAATTACGGTTTAAAGCTCAAATTTATACACACACCCGGCTGTTGAATTATGAAAAAAAAAATTTACTTGAACTATTCAAGTGATTTTTAATAAAATAAAATCTAGTGATAAACATTAAGTTCAAATATAAACAATGTATGGTATAAAAACAAAAAAGAGTTACAAGAGAATTAAAATGTGATTGTTAACTACGTATTGATTAAAAAAAATCTATTCATAAAATTTACCTTTTCGTTTTGCATTCCAGTTAACAGGTTTTAAATTAATGATAGCTAGCTGAAAGTTAATTAATTCCATTATATTGATAAAAAAAAAAAAGAAAAAGAAAAAAGGAATGAAGAGTGGAAATTTTGTGAATATTTACCAGAATGCCATTGGCAAACCTAACGACGATAGTGAATACAAGTGCAAAGGCAGCTAGTTCCTTTGATCCAACATGACCAATAAATGCTTGGCTAATTATATTGATCCCAAACGTTGAAAATCTTGTGAATATGGCTGGGAATGCCACAACCCACATTGCCTTGCTCTCCTTCCATGTCTTCTTCATTAATGTCAATTCCTCCTCCTCTTCTTCTTCGTCTTCTTGGGGATTATCATTATTATTATTATTGCTAATAATGGATCTGATATTCTTGTACTTAATTGTGGGGGTTAACCAGTTAAGCAAGAGTTTAGGATAATCAATGAAAAACCCCATTTAAGATTTTGGTAATGGCAAAATATGGATTGTTGTCTGCTTTGATTAGTTAGTTGAAGAATGATGATAAAATATATAACAAGGAATGTTCAAGAGTTTGAATAGAAGTGTGATGAGATATTTGTGGGGGTTCTAGCTAAATATGTGTAGATTAATTAGGAATTAGAATTGTGGTGTCATTTTTTAATTGGTGCCAATGGGGCAAATAAAAAGCCTAAGGAAATCAAACAATTAGAATATATTATTGCACCCGAGTCTCACGAATACATGAGAAGTGATGGGATCTTTAATAAATTTCCTTTGAATATATATATATATATGACATTGTCATCATATACTACTAATTTAGCAAGTGTTCTATTCTTAAACAACAATCAATAAAGAAAAAAATTCCTTCCAAGAGTATTCAAAAAATCCTCCTATTTAAGAGTTTGAGATCTCATACATGTATATGGAATCGACAGATTGGATAACTAGGTATATTATTCAACTTCACTTCCATGCCTAGTGAAATATTTTACTAGACATATCATCTCTAACCTTGCTTTCCGACCTTGATAATTTTTGTATTTTATTCTCGAACAATTAAGTAAAATTTGATTCTTAAGAGAAAAAAAAAAGTACACTACAAAAAAAAAAAACACCAATTTAAGTACACTTAAAAAGTGTAGTCAAAAATAAAAAAATGATACCTTAGACAAAGGTTATGCTTTTTAGGCTTCGAAAACGTTTTTGTGGGGATATTTCTATATCAGCGTTGCCTATTCTCAAAGGCTACGCTTTTTTGTATATCAAAGGTTACGCTTCTGGCCTTTGAGAATAAGGTGCGCTTTTTAAGTAATGTTATTTAGGACCAAAGGTTACACTTTTCAACACTAATTGTTACCAAAATAGGCTATATTTTTTCTTGCAACTGCATCACCTTTAAAGTGTAGCCACATTATATACGATAACTACTCTATATAAATGTAGTCTTAAGTCCCTCATTATTTTTTTAAATTTTCTATATATATATATATTCTAATAATTTTTTGTACAACATAATATTTAGTAATATTATTACATATATAATTTTATATTTTTAATTAAATAAGTTAAATATTATAAAATAAAATTAAACACATAATTATACTAAATAATTTCTTTAAATAAAAAAAGTATCCTTTCACAATTCAAGAACATAATCTTAAGAAGTAATTAACAATCAAAATATAACATAAGATAATTTAAGTCACATAAAACTTATATCATATATCAATTAAAATGTAAAGTTTGCACTCTGTATCCGAAAAAAGTTTAACAAGCAGAAAATCGTTAATCTTCCAATCTTGGCATAATGACTAAAAAATAATGTTCTCAAGTGCCTTCATATTCTTCTCGAACACATATTTTTCATGCTGATCTTTATCACCATTAAGAAAACTCTTGGCCTTAACAATTGTATCAGTGATCATTCCCTTGTTCATTTTCGGCGGGACTGCTGCAAACATACTTGCACTTCTAAAAAGTTTAGACAAAAAAAAATCTTCTAAAGGTTCACAAAAAGAATGTAAATAGAAATTAACTAAACCAAAATAGTAAGATCACAAACTGAGTTGAAATACTAAAATATATATGATCATCATACTAATTATGGAATAAATGGACAAAGAGAAAGAAATTAATTACTGAATATAGCATTCCCCATCTTCACTCCAAACAGCCTAAACTTTACTACTAATAGGATATTTATCACCCAAACCAATCCCAGTATTATTTACCAACAATTCACTACGGACATGAAATACACAAATGAGATGATACACTAAATTACTTTGCCACTGCCAGTAAGACCTATAACAAGTTGTGCATAACCCATAACGCTTTTGTATAATTCGAATTCTGAGCAATCTCCCCTGACCTCTCTGAAGCTCAGGAAGTTGAAAGACAATTAACAGCACGAAAGGAATCAAGAATTGCAACAACAATGTAAGCAGTGCACCAAACAACAATAGAAATCAACAATTTCAGAAAATCAGAATATAGAATTTATATTCTGCAGTTATCAAATACCAATTACTAACATAAGAAAACATAGAGTGAAAGATATACCTATTATACAATGGAATTTAGCAAGTTGAAGACAACAACATGATGCAATGAAAATGAGAATAGCACAAGATCCTAATGAAATTAGAGAGTGGGTTATATTTGCTTATCACTGTGGAGAAACATTAGTTTGAGGCATTGAATGGGTAATCTTTTCCTTTACCCAGTGATGTCACAATCCTTTTAGCTAGCACTCACTCCAGATTTGTCACTGCTCTCTGCTCTTAATGAAATGCCCAAAAGAAGCTCTTGTAGGGTAAAAAAGATGCATGTTTTGCCCTAACTAGACAGAATCAACTTGTTTTACTTGTAATCAAGCATTTCTTATAGTTGTCTCATGCAAAAAAGTTAAATTAAAATAAAATATTAGTGATAAATGATATCCAAATACATACAATTCTTAATTTACCAAAGTTCTGAAATTGGATAACAGCAACTAGCAGCTTACTATCCTTGTACACCTCTTGATTTAACAGTGTTCTTTCCATGTCTTCATCATCAATCATAGGGTGATACAGAGTCTTAGGCTCAGTAATTTTCTACCTCACGGGTTTGGTTGATTCAATTTCTACAATGTTAGCCTCTTTCTATCTTACGCTTGATTTGCAATGTGATGACAAATGAAATATTCAGATATTAAGACTTAGCCATTCATTCCACAGGATCAGAATTCTTAGCTCACCAGATACACAAATTACAGTAATTCGAAGAATTCAGCTTAAAGCATGTGGTCTGAATTCAGATATTATACTTATGGATCCTTTCTGAAGTCATTCACCTCGACTTCAAGTAACATGTGGTCTGAATACCTACCATTGCCATTAAGGCCAAGATTCTTAAAGCTAATAAGGAAAATAAAACTCACATTAGTAAAGTACATCAAGTGATGGTAGAATGCAGAGAAAAAGTTATCAACTTCGTAAAAACTCAAAAGGGACTAGTCAAATACTTCTTGATATACCGGTCAACAAAGTTAAAATTTGAATACATCAGATTACTGTAAACATAGTCAAAATTATATAATGGTACACAGCTGCAAAACCAATACAAAAAAACAAAAAAACTGAAAAAAATAATTGTAACAGTTACTCATCTTGAACAAAACTCAAAGTATTCTAGTAGCTCGTTACCTATCAGAAGTAGTAAGCACTTTGATTTAGTAGATTTGACATCTCAGATAAACACTTTCCTTTCAAATGTTGCTTGAAAAAAGTGTGGCTATAGTGGTAAATTGTAAGATCAAAAATCATAAATGTAATTAATGTTAGCTTTATGATATTTCAAAAAGAATTTTAATAATTAACAATTTTAGATATAATTTAATAATTTTATTAATTTAACCACTAACGTTTGTTCAAAAAGGTGTGTCAATGAAATAAGAATTTTTTGAAGTATTCAAAGTATACTAGGTGCGTGCGTGCCATCTGAACCTAAACAAATCAAAACCAAATGAGAAACACTTTTAGAATATAAGTTGAGCGAGTTCACTACTTCAGAGGTTTGTTATCTACTTTAAAAATGAGTTTGCTTAACATCGATCACATCAGAAGTCAACTAGCTATCTTAGAAGTAAGACTATGCACCTTAGAACATTGTCTGTCTTACTTCCACTTGCAAAACTAATGAAAGCGAAAAAAAATCACTTACTTTAGAAAAGTGTTTATAGCTTCTAACATTTAAAATTAAAGTATACTGAATAAGTTAAATCGTTTGAAAAAACTTTCTCTCACAACGGAAACAAAATACAGTACGAAGCTACCATTCTTGACAAAAGATTTTGATATAAGCTAAAAGTGATGTGACTTTCTGCACTACTTTAAAGAATGTGAAGACAGATACAGATATAGAAGAGAAATTTTTAATAGATCTTTGACATCCTTGCCTATATAAAATTGATTTAGAACCTTGAAGAATTAAGAAGAACAATCTTTAAAAATAAAGTGTTGCAAATATTTTATATCTTTTGCTCTTAGTTTACTCTCTTCTAATCTTCTGTCTTGGAAGAATTTTTTGTTCTTCAAATTGTAATTTGAGTAATTTATCACTCATATTTTAGACCAAATTGTATTATTGTAATTCTGAGACTTGTCTATATTTAGCTATATTCATCCTATAGTATAGTTTTAAATAACCTAAAAAGGATTTGTCAACACAATTGCGAAAATTGAGAATGTCATTCTTGTGGTTTACCAAGTGAGGTTTTAGAGTTCATACCCTTGATCATTTGGTGATTCCTAGTCCTAAAAAGTTAAATAAAAAAAAGAATATATGACGTTCTTAATTCAAGCTACGGTTTGCCCAGAAGATTACCTAATAAGGTCACGAGAATATTTAAAATTCTTGATTGTTGAGGTATCTATCTAAATTTTATATGAGAAGATCAGTTGAACATCTAAGTTCTTATTAGTTAGTTGGATATCCAATCAAGTCAATCGTACTCTTGAGAAAAATTAAGAAAATAATATCAAATATTTTTAAGTTGTGATGTAGTGCAATTTGAATCAAAATTGTAGTGTAAAAAGTCCATGTGCAAATAATATCTTTGTATATACGTATTCTCTAAGGTAGTGTTTGGTAAGGGATAATTTAACTGAGATTTGGGGACTGAAACTTAGTATTGTGTTTGGTGGCCAGAGATTGGAACTAAAATTTTAATCTCCGTTTCTAAAATTTCAGTCCCTTCAGTACCTCTAAAAAGTGGAGACACAAAGGACTAAAATTTTAGAAACAGAGAATGAAACTTTAATACTATTTTATTCCAATATTACCCTCATTATATTTTTAAATTTTTAATATTATCCCTCTACAATCAAGCTCTGAAGATCGTGATTCCACTTTGGAAAAATTAAACGCAGGTTATTCGATTCTTCATCTAACAACAAAGCACAGGACACAAGAAAAATTTGTTTTTCATTAACACCATTGTCAGAAAATACATGCAACATTGATGGAGGAAAGGCATCCTCTAGGTTTGTCTATTTGGATCGATGTCTTTGGCGTATTGATGCTTAGGCATCTTTAGTAGTTTTTATGTTTCTTTTTTATTAGTTTTCTTAACTTTAAATAAAAAATTCTTATGTTTCTAGTGGAGTTTTAAAATTAATCAAGTATTGGAGTTGTTTTAAAATTATTATAGATTCAGGTTATATTTTCAAGAAAATTTACCACTAAAGGGGAATCTGCGAATTGTTGTCAATCTTGACCTCTTCATACTCAAGTGATCATAACTTGAGCTACAGAGGTCCAAATGAGGCGATTCCAGTGGCGTTAGAAGCTAACATCCAAAGCTTCAGAATGATATGTATATGTCTGGTGCACAAAACTGGCTCCGCAGAATTCGCACAGATAGACCGGCAAGTATACCGGGTCATCCAAGTAATACCTCAGGTGAGTGAGGGTCGATTCCACGGAGATTGTTGATTTGAGCAAGTAGTGGATACCTTGCAGATCTTAGTTAGGTGGATAGAAATTATAGTTTCTCACGAAAAGTATATAAAACAAATAAATAGAACATTACTAGGTAGATAGGAATTCAATGGTGATAGAATAGTTGAGGCTTCAGAGATATTTTGTCCTTCCGGATTAACTTTTCTTACTGTCTTCTTTAATAACCTTCTGATTCCTTCAATGGCAGCCGTAAGTGATTAACTCGTGTCCTCTCATCAAGTTAATCTCCTCTACTGTAGCAATCCACTACGTTGAGGTGACTCATGTCCTCTCATCAAGCCACCTCTAGGTTTCTCACTGTAGTAGAAGATGAAGCTCTAAGCAATCCACTCTCCTTCACGATCATACTCATGGTACCACAGACAAGGCAGATCTTCCGGATCAGAAAGTGATGCTTCTCTGACTCTAGCCTTAACGTCACAGAAACCTCACGCACCCATAGTCAACGGGATTATATGTCATATATCCAAAGTTGCTCAGATGCTCTATTGGAATCCGCAATGAAATCTCTAGCTTTAGTTCAACGCTATCCGGGTTAGGAATCGCACAGAACCTATGTAGAACAAGGGTGATTGTCACGGGTCATCCTCAATTCATTAGATGAAGAATGAGGTTGCATAAGAGAATAGAATCAGACATATTGAATGAAAAGAGTAATATTATTGATCCATGAAACTCAGCTGAGCTCCTAACCTTAACCTTAGGAGGTTAGCGACTCATGCTGTTCGAAAATACAATGGAGAAAGTAAAAGTGGGCAAGAGTCCTCTAACAAGGGTGAACTCTTGTATATATATACTAATCTGCTAACTAGAAATTACAGAAATAAGATAAACTAGTCTTGTAGTGCGAAAATCCACTTCTGGGGCCCACTTGGAGAGTGTTTGGGCTGAGCTTGAGTATTTCCCATGAGCTAGTATCCCTTAAGGGCGTTGAATGCTGGCTAGGGACTACCTTTTGGGCGTTGGACGCCAGCTGCTCCCCTGTGGGCGCTGGACGCCAGGAATAGGGCTGGTGGTTGGAGTTGAATGCCAGTTTTGGGCCTTCATTTCCAGAATAAAGTATGGAGTGTTATATATTTCTGGAAAGCCCTGGATATTAGCTTTCCATAGCCATTAAGAGCGTGCCATTTGGACTTTTGTAGCTCCAGAAAAGCTCCTTCAAGTGTACAGAGGTCAGATCACAGCATCTGCAGTCCTTTCTCTGCTTCTAAATCAGACTTTTGCTCAAACTCCTCAATTTCAGCCAGAAAATACCTAAAATCACCATAAAATACACAAACTCAAAGTAGAATCCAAAAATGTGAATTTTGCATGAAAACCTATGAAAACATAATAAAACTTAGACAAAATATAATGAAAACTATATGAAAATGATGCCAAAAAGCATATAAAATATCCGCTCATCAATGTCTATAGTGGACATTTAGTTTGAGTCACGCACGGCCAGCATTATTTGGTTATGAAAATCAATGCCCAAAAACTTGAAACCTAACCCATTGCTCCTTCCAGAAATATCTAAAGTTCAACCGAAAGGTTCAAGATTCAAATAATTAGTCGGCATTAACTTCTTCTAGAAGGATAAGATTTGGTTGTCAGGATTTATTTTTAGATTAGATTTGAACCATTGTTAAGATTTGATTTGAATTTAAGTAGGTAGTTATCTTATCTTTCCTAAAGATAACATTAGATTTAGTTTTTGAATTTGAATTCTAGATAGAATTTAGGATATAAATAATTGAACAAGGTTCATAAAGAAGACATCCGGGAGAGGATCTTCAAATCCGATTCCACACCTTCTTCTTCTTCTTATTCATTTTTCATTATTTTTTTTATTCTTCCATAAGTAAACTAATCTCTATGTCAAATGGTTAGGAGATCTGTTTGTGTTTCTATGGTTTATTAATCTTAGTTTTTCTTTTATTTTAATGTATTACATTGATCTTTTTATTAATCTTAGTTTTTCTTTTATTTTAATGTATTACATTGATCTATTTCATGATTGAGTTATTTGTTCTTTATCCTTAAAGGATTAGTAGTATCAAAAGGTATGCTAATCCCGTCTTGAATTTGTTTATTGCTTCAACAAAACTAATATTCAAATTATGCTTGAAAATTCTTTCACATGACTTTTTGAATTGACTAGACATAGTGGTTTTTAAAGTGTGCGACACATACATGATTTTCAATTACTCTAGTTTTGAATACGTGACATATAATTCGGATTACAAAAACTTTTGAAAATTGTATTTTCTTATAAGATTCAATTGAACAGGACTAGCTTTGATACGTGACATATAATCCGACCTAAGGACTACTTTTGAATCTTATGAGAAAATGAATCGGATTTGTACTTAACCTCTTCAATTAATTGATTGACCAAGACATTGGTGGTTGGTCAATTGAGGAGAAACTGAGAAGCTAAGACAATGGAAATCAGTTAATTAAGGTTCGTCGTCAAAAGATCTCTCAATGCTTTAAAATAGGTAAATAAAGTTTGATTTTCCTAGGGCTTAAACATCTTCGAAGCCCTTAATATTCATGAAGCATACGTTTAGTGTCCTCTTTCTTATATTCAACATTCAAGCGTTCTAGATTTTGGCATTCATCAATCTAGGTTTCATTAATCTAATTAGTTATCTAACTCGATATTTCCGTGTTCAATCGTTTAATCCTCGTGGGAATGATATTCACTCACTGTGGTATTACTTGAATGATTTGGTGCACTTGCCAGTATCCGTGAACAAATTCAATTTCGCTCATCAAGCTTTTGGTGTCGTTGCCGGGGATTAATTGAGATTGACAACACACGTCCGGTTAAATCCTAACTTAGATCTTGTTTATTTTAATTTCTTTTATTTCATGTTTATTTTCCTTTTTTACGTTCTTTTTTACTTACTTTATCTTGTTTAAATTCTTTCTTCCTTCTTTATTCTTTCTTTTATTTTGCAAGGTGCATTTAATATTTTCTTGTTTGTGTGTGTGAGGAATCATGGAGTCAAATGCTATGTACACAATCCTAGCCATCAATAAACTTTTGCACCAACAACTCGTGTCTCTTACAAGACTAGTGGCACAAACGCAGTGTGAGTGATAAACCACTATTTTACAGTTTATTTTGTATTGAATTGAGCGAATTTTATCAATTATTCTCACACTTATGCATATAATTCACATGTTTTACATTTTCCTTTCCAATTTTGTGCTAAGATTGAGAACATACTTTTTTGGCCTTAAATTTACTAATTTTAATCCTCTCTTATTACCATTCGATGCCGTGATATGTGTGTTAAGTGTTTTCAGGGCTTATAGAGCAAGAATGGCTTGGATGATGGAAAGGAAGCATGCAAAAGTGGAAAGAACACAAAAAATTGAAGTTTTGAGAAGATGGAAGCGACGCGCACGCGTGGACGACGCGTACGCGTGACTGGTGCAGGAGACGAGCGACGCGCACGCATGGATGACGCGTACACGTGACCTGGATTTTGTCAAGCAACGTGTACGCATGGGCGACGCGTACGCGTGACAAAGCGTCATGTGCTGCAGATATCAGAAAACGTTGGAGGCAATTTCTGGGTTGGTTTTGGCCCAGTTCCAAGCCCGAAAACATAGATTAGAGGCTGCAGAGTGGGAGAATTAATCATTCAGACAATTTTAGGTTTAGATGTAGTTTTCTAGAGAGAGAGAGGAAAGAGGCTCATCTCTCTAGGTTTTAGGGTTTTTTTGGTTTATTTCTTCTCAATTTCAGAATTCTACCTTGCTTCAATTTAGGTTTCTTCTGCTTTAATTGTTCTATTACTTTAGTATCTACTTCTCTCATTGATTCTTTTATTTTGATAATTTAGTTTATGAGTTCATATGTTACTCTAAATTTTCATTAATGCAATTTATGTTCCTTTATTTTTATTTAGTTAATTCCTCTATTTTTATTTGCTAGTCATTGATGTTTGCAATTGGTTATTTAGATTTAATATTCCTTGTTAATTTTCTGCATTTTTATTTTGTGCCTTCCAAGTGTTTGATAAAATGCTTGGTTGGGTTTTAAATTATATTTTTCTATTCTTAACTTGGATTGATCAATTAGAGACTTTTGAGTTATCAAAACTCTTTTGTTGATTGGTAATTGAAAATTGCTAGTTGACTTAAGCTTCACTAGATCTACTCTTTGATTAGAACTTGTGAACTTAAGTTGATTTTGCTCACTTGACTTTCCTTCATTGGTAGAGGTTAACTAAGTGAAAGCAAAAGGCAATTACCATCACAATTGGAGGATGATAATGAGGATAGGAATTCCAATTCTCAATCCTTGCTAGGACTTTTCTTAGTTTTAGTTTATTTTATTGTCATTTTACATTCCTTGCTCAACATTTAAAAACCCAAAAAGATATTTTTTCATAACCAATAATAAATACACTTCCCTGTAATTCCTTGAGACACAACCCGAGGTTTAAATACTTTGGTTAATTTTATTGGGTTTGCTTAAGTGACAAACAATTTAAATTTGATTGAGGTTTAATTGTCTGTTTAGAACTATGCTTACAACGCGCTCATTTCTGTGAAATTCTTTATCGGCATTTTTCCTCCATCAATGAGCCACTGGAATATTCCTACTAGCCAAAAAAATACTTATCTTTCCTTGAATGGAAGAATTACCCAAACTATAATTGTGGGAGTCAAGGACAAGAATGTTACAACCTTCCATACTAACAACAAATAAATTTTAATGTTGAATATCAAATCCCTTAAAGACTATCACCTCTTGATCTTGCCATGAAAAAAATAGATCAAACCGTTGCTATGATTGCTCAAGAAGCCTCCATCTCATTTCTTGAGAGTGCCGTGAAAAAAGTCCCAAACCACTATTTCCTTCAGACAAAAAACTCAAAGTTTCATGGAAGAAACAAGAGAAAATTCAAAAATAAAAAACAAAAAGAACACTTTCCAAATAAAACAATACTAAATCTCACGGAGGAATGCAAGAAAATCAATGTAAGGGGTCTATATCTCAGTAAAATAGAAAAAAGTACAAAGGGTGACTTGATTGATTCATTAAATCAAGAAGCCCTTGATAAAAGAACCCTTAAAAAAATCCACACTCCAGATTTGAAGAAAGGGAAAAGTCAAAAGATGAATTGCTGAAGGGAATAAGCCTCACCATATGCTTGCACAAAATTTCACTAGAAGATTATTCTAAATCTGTGGTGCAAACACAAAGAAGGCTTAATCCAATAATGAAAGAAGTTATTCCCAAAGAGGTAATAAAGTCGTGGGAGGCAACCCAATTAAATACATTTTTCTCCTCTTTTCCATTAAAATGTTTTCTTTTAATTAATTAGAAAAGAAAAAAAGTCTTTATCTTTTCTTTTTTATTTAAGTATTCTATATTTGCATTCTTCTTCTTTTTGTTCTTTTGCATTTTTTTCTTTTTTTTTTTTGTTTACGTTATGTTTAGGGGTGGCAGTGGGGCGAGTAGGGGCAGGTTTTTACTCTACCCGACCCCGCCCCGCCCTCCTTGTATTCCACTACTACCCGCCCCACCCCTACCCGCGGGTAGTAGGCGACTGTACCCTAACCCACCCCCATGGGTACTCGCCTCGCCCCTACCCGCCCCTATAAAAATTAAATGACATTTTAATTTTTATACATTTATATATAAATTAAGATACAAACTTAAAATTTATAACTAAATTAAAATACAAACATAAGATTCATACAATATCAAATAACTTGAAATTTAAAAAAGTCCATACAATGTCAAATAACTAAATTAAAATACAAACATAAAAAAATTACATCATTAAAATATTAAAAAGTCTTCAATCCTTATTCTTGATCACTTTCCACATCTTCATCATCATTAAAGCTTTGAAGATCAAGATTTAAACCTAAAAATCAAAAGAGATAGCAATTAATAAAGTAATTACTATTATGTAAAAAATTAACATAAATGAATATTAAGTAATATGTCACCTTTATCCCCTAAAGCTGCCCACAACCAACTTTGGCCACACATTAAAACTTCAATTATGCTTTCTCTGAGCTTTCCGTGATGAGGAGAAATCACACGACCACTTGTACTAAAAGCAGATTCAGAAGCAACAGTGGATACCGGAATGGTATATATATCCTTGGCTATTTTTGCCAAAACTTTAAATTTCATTTGATTGTTCTTCCACCATTTCAAAACATTAAAGTTAGGATCATTTGGAGGATGAATTTTCTCCTTAAGATAATGATCAAACTCAACATTCACACATGAACCCCTTGTCATCTTTCTTCTTTTAAGATACACCATATAATCATCACCCCTAAATATGCTTGTATTTCCACTTTCATTAACTTCTTTTGTACCAACATGTGACACATCAGAACTCATTTTTTATTGTATTCATTAACCAACTCATTACACAACTGATGAATTCTGTCAACTTGCTTAGAACATTCTATTGGATCTGGATATATTTTTTCAAATTGAAATTCAACCCCAACCATCTTGTACCTAGGATCTAAAACAGCAGCAACACCCATAATGTCATGAATCACATCCCAATACTTCTCAAATTTTTTCTTCATACTAGATGCCATATTAGCAATTAAAGAATTACTAGAAAGTTGCCATTCATCCAATGAGACTTTTATTTTACAAACCAGAGTAAAATAAAGATTGGCAGTTGGAAATTTAGAACTAGAAAACAGTTGAGTAACATCATAAAACAACTTCAATCTATCACATATTTCCTTAACAAGTTCCCACTCCTCATTACTTGGCACAGTTTTATATTGGGGTTTCTTTTGTCTTAACCTAGGAAAGATAGCTCTATACAACAATGCAGTGTCTAACATCAAATAAGTTGAGTTCCACCTAGTCGGACAATCAAGAACCAATTTCTTAGTAAATGGAATCGCTGTTTTAGCACACCAACTCACAAAAGTTTCATTCATTTTTTGCTTTGCAGTCCAATACAATACACTACTACGAATCTTTTCAATACTTTCCTTAACTATACTCAAACCATCCTTCACAATCAAATTCAATATATGAGCACAACAATGCATATGCAATAATTTACCTCCCAACATCAAGAATAAAGAATCTAGCCGCCCCAACAATTCATCTATCATAGCATCATTAGTAGAACAATTATCCAATGTAACAGTAGACAGGTTTCTATCAACATTCCATTCTAACAATATTTTCATCAATATTTGTGTAAGAACTTCACTTGTATGGGGACAAGGAACATAACAAAAGCTGAAAAATAAAACAAACATGCATGCATTTTAGATGTCAACATACAAAGACAACACAATATATAAAAGTTTATGAAGTTTATGAAGTACCTCAATAGGCGCATTTGCAACTTCTACGAACTATCGATATAGTGAGCTGTGACAACCATGTAACCTTTTTCTTTATTAGAAGTCCACATGTCGCTAGTTATTGCAACTCTGCTATCATTTTCATCTAGTTGAAGAGTTAGCTTTAGCTTCTCATCCCCAAACATCTTCAAGATGTCTTTCCTAACCGTGTTGTGACTAGGCATTTTAAATGTTGGTTGCATTGATGCAACCAATCGCCTCAGTCCATGGTGGTCCACACAACTCAAAAGATACTCACGTAGGACAATCATTTTGGCGACACACTTTCTTGTCTTTGAAGGATCAAACACAAAGCCATCTTCATTTACTTTTTGCACATGTGCTTGTTTTGCTAGTGATTCAACAATTGATGATTGCCTTGAGTTCACCACTTTTATTCTCTTACAAAAGCAGTCCACATGGTTTCTCTATGACTTAGCACCATTCTTCAGATTTGCACTAAGCACACTCTTGCAAAATTTGCATTTTGCCTTCCATTCACCTTCAACTTTTAAACGATCAAAATACTCCCAATAAGCACTCTTAACATTAGCCTTATTGTCACCTTCAACAGGATTTGATCCTTCTGGATTTGAGGCATTATTATCCGTTGGTTGTGGAGTTTCTGAAGTTGGATTAGCATTACTCTGAACTTAAACTTCATTATCGGTAAGAATATTATTGCTTTGTGTGTCTTTTTTAGCATTACTAGCCATGAAATTATCTTAACAAACCTACATTGAAAATACAAATCATACAAAGTATTTTCATTATATGAACTATGTAACACCCTAATATTCAAATCCTTATGCTCGAGTCATAAGTCAATGATATTACGGTGGTACGACTCTCAGGTGGATTTTTAATATATAAATGTAGTTAATTTCGAAAGGAGTATTAATCGAGAAGCCTGAAAAGAGTAGAAATAAAATCGCGAAGACGTATCACTCACGTTTCGACAACGAAAAGTTAAACTGTGAAGCCGAAAGCGATAAACGGACAAGGCATAAAGGAGATTAAGAGATAGATAACGGATAGATATATATAACATAAGTAATAGCCACTAGTCGCGACCCGCGAAGTTTAGGCCGGCTAGGGTACAGTATGAAAGTAGTTGACAACAGTACATCCTAATCTCTCCCAAAGGAAACATAAGAGCCTCTATAGGCAAGTTCCAAAAGAGTTCAATACATAATATAATCCTTTCAAAACAAAGGTGGAGAGATTCTAAGCAAAACACAAAGTAGAGAAAATAAATATCTTCGCCGTCTCTCAGACGAACCGCAGCTCACTTCTGAGCACCTGAACCTGTATCTGAAAAACAAGAGATATATACGGAATGAGAACCCCGGGCCCATGGGTTCCCAGTACGGTAAAAGTGCCAAATAAATCCAATGCACTGCAATAAAAACTCACTAAGCATCCTAAACTCCTTTTCACCAAGTATCCAGCCTAGATTCTCACTAATCCATAAGTAGGCATCTATCGTAAAGGGATACTAAATCTAGTTCATGTTACACATGTTTCCCAATTCGCTGATTCCTTCACGAATCAGACTCAGAATCATAAGCAAAACCATCATCAGTTATTCTGCCTCAGCAACTCTATATCAATACATCATGCCCTCGCCTGGAGCTAGTGAAATCACATCACTGCGTCTACCCAGGGAGCTCAAATGATCTCATTCGAAAATCATCATCATTATGCAATCGCATTATCAATTCATCTCATCAAGAACAGCCCCCATCATCCACCAACACCATCATGAGGGATCTCTCAGTTGTACAAACACAAGCAATACGGACAAGTAATACACAAATAAGGTACAAGTAGAACAAGTAGCATGTAATCAGGTAACATAGCATATATGATATAGAAATCCAAAACAAATAGGCAAACCCAAACAATTCAAACATATGCAAATGATGAATGCCTGCCCTATGGCTGATGATATCATCTGTCGGTTATCAAGCCAACCCGACGTGTCCGGTAGCTAACCCGGGCACAGTCTCTCTGTTGCGCATTATTATCATTAGAGGGTATCTGCGCCCTGTCGCCATTAGAGGGTATATGCGCCCTGTCGCCATTAGAGGGTATCTGCGCCCTGTCGCCATTAGAGGGTATCGGTGCCCTGTCACCCTTACAACCAGAGAGAAAACACAAGCATTGACCCGGAGCAAGCGGGACGAACCACAACCCTTGCTACTACCCAGGTATCTGAGTTACATTCATTCAAAACTCCATAATTAACTCATTTATCATAAACATCATTTTTCGTCTCACACCCGGAGCAAGTGGACTAGCCACTGCTACTACCCAGGGAAACTCGTAACTCAGATAGTGGAAGTGCAAATCACAATTACCAATAATTCAGCATAAACATGCATGAATTCTCATCCATGGATCAACATCCATATCAGCCATCCGGCTCACGGTTAAATCCATAACCAGCCAATATTCATAGCATACACAGCTATTCCGGCTCACGGTTCAATCCAGAACCAGCCAATAATCATAGCTTACACAGCTATTCCGGCTCACGGTTCAATCCAGAACCAGCCAATAATCATAGCTTACACAGCTATTCCGGCTCACGGTTCAATCCAGAACCAGCCAATACATAAACAATTACGGCCCTTCGGCCAATGGCATAACAAGCACTTCCACCACCATCCTCCACATCTCACATAATCCTCAATGATCCTCATTGATTATTCATTTTCCCTTGCTTCACTCGCAAGTTACCTCATTCACTAGCCCTTTTCTAATAGCTAGGCATATCATAAATATTTAAGATATAAGTGGTGAGATCGGAGGCTTAGAAGTATGAGATTTGGCTTTTAAAACTCAAATATCAACTTTGGCATGAAGACAATGCCACGCGTACGCGTACTCCACGCGCACGCGTGGATGTCCTTAAAAACTCATCGACGCGCAAGCGTCATGCACGCTAACGCGTGGATTAAAATTTGCCAAATCGACGCGCACGCATCAACCACGCGTACGCGTGGATACTCTCGTGCCCCAGGCACAAAGCTGGCACAGTTCTGGCACAACTCTCTGGAAAATGGCTGGGCATTGGGTGCAGCACTATCGGCGCGCCCGCGCACATCACGCGCACGCGTGGATGGCGTTTTCTGAAAGATCGGCGCGTACGCGCCAAGTGCGCCCACGCGCAAGGGGTTATTCTGCTAAAATTTTACTAAGTTACAAAACTGCAGAATTCACAGCTTCAACCCCCAATCTTCCGACGGACATAACTTCCTCATTTTAAATCGTTTTTCACCCGTTCTTCGAACGGCATGGACATCCCGGATCCAATTTCATTTCTAAACAGATTTGGCACAAAACAAAGATCCGTAGTCCAAGTTATGTCCCGTCAAAGTATGCCCAAAAACCATGTTTTTCATATAAAACCACAAAGTGCCATTTTCAAAACAAACCATTTTCAACTCTTTTCAAAATCAACCAAACATGCCAATTTCAACCCTTTTTGAAACCAATCAAAATATACCAAAATCAACATCAAGCCTCCTCAACTCATACATTAACACCTTACCACAATTCACAAACCGCCATATAACCATCTTTACCCATTTCAAACAAATGGCTAAATTACAAACATATCAACATGTCATACATCCTTCCTCATCCCAATTTCCAACAATACTATTTCGATTCAACCATCATTATACATGATCAATATCATACCCACTATCACGTGGTTTCATCCCCAAATCGATCTCAACCATTTCTCAAGCATATATCACAACATACATATCTCTCATGCATTAACATACCATCAAGGCACCAATAATCATACTCACATATATGATCACATAATATATCTCAACCAAAATCAAAAATACCTCATCTATACTATTTCACCCAAAATTTACCAATTTCCACACTTCAACTCCTCAAACCTCATTATTCAATAACCAACCCAATCATTCATATATTCATTATATGAAATTCATCCAATCACTTGTGTCATCATACAATGCACACATCAACTTACCTTCCTTACCTCTTTCCGGCCTCCGGCCCAAAATATACGGCCTCTGGCCCAATTTCACAATTTAAATGCATAAACCACAAATTAATACTCATTATCCAATACTTCAAATTTTCAATACACCGAGCATACAAGGCCACACAATTCTCAACCCAATCATCAATTCACATTACATACCAACTATGCATATTAGCATCAACCATTTACACAATCCAAACTTAATCCTAGGGGCATCTAGCCTAGGAATTCTCATCACACACACGGTACTTAAATGAAACTTAAACCGTACCTCTTGTAGCCAAATCAATTGAGCCTCTTCTATGGAAGTCTCCACCAACCCTTAGCTCCAAGCCTCACCAAAGCTCCACAAGCAACACCAATCTCCCAATTGTGCACCAAAACCATCAAATGCACTAACATAACCAATATCACATACATACATCAACCTAGGGCTCATAAAAATGACAAATCACAAGGGTTTGAGCACTTCTTACCTCAGCCCATATGAAGTAGGGATATAACCCACTTAGAATCCATGTTGGAGTATCCCTAAACACCCAAAATCACAAGATTTCAACACTAACTTCCCAAAAACGTGTAACAGTGGGGAATTTCGAAAACTGGGCAGAGATGAATGGAATACTCACCACAAAACTTAGATAGAAATGTAGAGGATGAGAAGAGCGACGCGTGGCCGCAAACGGCTCGTCAATCGGAGCTCCGTAGCTCAAGTTATGGTGATTTGAAGATCAAAGAGAGTTAGGTTTTCCTCTCTTCTCTTCCCTCCTCTCAATTTCAGCGCCCCAACCCTCTTTTAGGGTAAAAATGAGCTGAAATGCTCATAACTAATGTTTATATATGTTGGGTCTTGGACCCACTTAGGCCCAGTTCACTTATTTTTGTCCGTTGGCCCAATTTTGAACCAAAACCTTTAACATTAGCGCTTTAAATCACACTTCAAATATTTCTACCTCCCCCAATCATAATTCCTCATTTCTTAATCCTATTTACTCATAATCAACTTTCTCAGCTGCAGCACCAGACAGGTCTCAGCCGGTACTGCCGGTCAAAATTCCACTGCGCGCTTTTACGCAGAAAACTATGTCTTCCGACTCGGAAAAATTCACTGAATCCAAATATCATATTGAAATCATCAAATTCCAATTGCCAAATCTTCCAACCATATTCGCTCCTACTTAACTCATTATTTAATTAATTTCGGTTAGACCGGGTATTACATTCTACCCCCCTAACAGAAATTTTCGCCCTCGAAAATTCCATCCATCCCTACGAGTACGCGAGCATAGTATGCCTTTATATCAAACACATAACAGTTCCAAGATCCCTTTACTCTACGCGCTTCCGTTGCCGCGCTCTGATTTCTCTATCTCCAAGGGTCTCGGTCATTTGTTCAACGCCGACCAACAGCCTCGTTCCTTACTTTTACCGTCTTATCAACTCACACCTTATTAAATCTCAAACCATGTCATCAATAATATTGCCATATTCGTTAATCATAGCCATCATCCCACATCACTATATCAATCAAAGCTTTCTTCGTTTTTAGAATCCAACGAGTTTGTGCTAACAAGCTGACAAACTCTTAAGAATCCGCTTTCCTTTACAAATCTATAAAAGCTTTCGAGACACATCTCTTTTGTTGAAGTTACTCAGATCAAAAATCATTTTCATAAACATAACCAAATACTCCTTCAAATTCTTGGGAAAATTTTCAACAGCACCTCTCCAAAAATTGGAGTTTACCACCCGTCACGGGTTCCCTCAAACCAATCCCAATACCGCATCGGCATTTCGATTTAATGGTTTTCACATTCGTCTTTCAAAATCAATCATTATAAATCTCAAACTAAAACCAAGGTCACTATGACCAAACATCACAGTACTCATCTCTCAACACCACAACTTGCACTCTCTCATCACCTAAATCCAATCGCGCATTAATGATAATTTCCTCATCCGCTTTAGAACCATCAAAGCTCGCAGCCGCAATCATTTACAATTATTTGGGGATCATTACTTGCAGTAACCCTCTTAACCCTTCTAGTATTCAAACATAATATACTATATTAAACTTTTACAACTCTTATTCGTAGCTATCCTGTGTTACTGCTTCCACAAGTGTCCGTTGCTTTATTCTGACCTCTCGTCTAGTACGAGCTTTATCACTTACTTCCTCAAGTACTCAACCACAACTTAGCATGACTGGCATTCACTAGATTTCTATCTATGATAGCCAAAACCACATACCAACTTAATCGTACCTTTAGCACGTTGTTACCAATTCCCAAACTGTCGGATCTAACGGTATCCCCCGTTGTTGTAGTGAACACACGACCTTGTTGTTGGCTCTTGGTAGTATTCCGGTTGACCTTCTTAGGACGCTTCTAGGACACATGTCCAACTCCTCTACAACCATGGCAAGGTCCCAATCTACCTCGACACGGAGTTCTCGAATGATGGCTTTAACATCGCCCACCAGTCATTCCATTCTGAGGTTGCTTTCCGTTGAAGGCCTACCTAATCATTTATGCTCACCAAACCTTCTATTAAGATAATTTAGGGTTATCTAGAACAGATCATAATTGTTCATTCGACCATGTATTATGAGTGAATACCAGCCTTCAGCATTATCTAAAGTGGTAAAGAATTAAGTTATCAGTTTTCTTATTACCTCAGGTACGAGAATCGGACCTGGCAGTCTCCCGATCCTTCCTGTGTGGGCAATCTCTGACCAAATGTCCTAGCTTTCCGCAATTGTAACACAAACCCGAACCATAACGACACGGTCTATTTGGATGATGACCTCCACATCTCTGACAGCTCAAAACATCCGAAGCAGCCACTATTTGTTTTTCCCTTCCTTTTCCTTGGGAATTTTTATTCGTCGCAAGGTCATTTTGCCTTTGGGGAAAACGTTGTGGGTATCCTCTTCTCTTAAACTCTTGACCCCTTGTTGGGTACTCTTGATTGTGCGCCCTGCGGTGGGACTCCCGATGGTCATTCTTTGCCTCAACAGCCTTCCTCACACATTCTTCAGCAATACGGCTCTTGTTTACAAGTTCGGAGAAGACCCTAATCTCCATCGGTCCAACGGAGCTCAGGATTTCACTTCGAAGTCCTCCCTCATACTTAATACACTTCCATTCCTCGAAGACTACCGGGGTTCCTTGACACATACGAGAAAACCTGGATAACTCCTCAAATTTATCCGTATACTCAGATATGGACATTGTACCCTGCTTCAGTTGCAGTAATTCAAGTTCCTTGGCCGTTCTAGCAGAATTCGGGAAGTACTTCTTATAAAATTCCACTTGGAAGGCACCCCAGGTGATAGGATCATTCCCCTGCTGCAGGAGACGTCGAGCCCCTTGCCACCAATGCGATGCTTCCTCCGTGAGCAGATAGGTAGCAAATTCAACACACTGCTCTTCAGGCACCAACTGTGCTTGCAGTGCTCGCTCCATGGCCTGAAACCAAGTGTCAGCTTCAGTCGGATTAGTGGTTCCCTTGAACTTAGGTGGATTAACTTTTAAGAAAGTTGCCAGTGTCATCGGGCCTTGAGTTCCTCTTCCACCATTGCCATTATTGTTTATCTGTTGCCCAAGAGCCTCCGCAGTGGCTTGCATAGCAGCAGCCATATTCTCCAATGCCGCCATAAAGTTTACCGGGTTATTCAGGTTGACTTCCGGTTCCTGCGTGCTAGTACGATCTCTCTCACGTCCCCGACTGGGTCCACGAGGCGCCATCTGGTTCCTATACACACCAAACAATCGATATCAAGTTGATCAGTCTCAATATCGGAAGTATAGTGCTTCAAAGTACCAAAGGTACACTCATGGACTTCATGCTAGATGTATCGGTTAGATACCCTAACTAGCACAGGCACAGACTCAGAGTATGCATTGAAGCATAAGCAGTTCCATCCCTCAGGCTCACGAGGACGAACTGCTCTGATACCATAATGTAACACCCTAATATTCAAATCCTTATGCTCGAGTCATAAGTCAATGATATTACGGTGGTACGACTCTCAGGTGGATTTTTAATATATAAATGTAGTTAATTTCGAAAGGAGTATTAATCGAGAAGCCTGAAAAGAGTAGAAATAAAATCGCGAAGACGTATCACTCACGTTTCGACAACGAAAAGTTAAACTGTGAAGCCGAAAGCGATAAACGGACAAGGCATAAAGGAGATTAAGAGATAGATAACGGATAGATATATATAACATAAGTAATAGCCACTAGTCGCGACCCGCGAAGTTTAGGCCGGCTAGGGTACAGTATGAAAGTAGTTGACAACAGTACATCCTAATCTCTCCCAAAGGAAACATAAGAGCCTCTATAGGCAAGTTCCAAAAGAGTTCAATACATAATATAATCCTTTCAAAACAAAGGTGGAGAGATTCTAAGCAAAACACAAAGTAGAGAAAATAAATATCTTCGCCGTCTCTTAGACGAACCGCAGCTCACTTCTGAGCACCTGAACCTGTATCTGAAAAACAAGAGATATATACGGAATGAGAACCCCGGGCCCATGGGTTCCCAGTACGGTAAAAGTGCCAAATAAATCCAATGCACTGCAATAAAAACTCACTAAGCATCCTAAACTCCTTTTCACCAAGTATCTAGCCTAGATTCTCACTAATCCATAAGTAGGCATCTGTCGTAAAGGGATACTAAATCTAGTTCATGTTACACATGTTTTCCAATTCGCTGATTCCTTCACGAATCAGACTCAAAATCATAAGCAAAACCATCATCAGTTATTCTGCCTCAGCAACTCTATATCAATACATCATGCCCTCGCCTGGAGCTAGTGAAATCACATCACTGCGTCTACCCAGGGAGCTCAAATGATCTCATTCGAAAATCATCATCATTATGCAATCGCATTATCAATTCATCTCATCAAGAACAGCCCCCATCATCCACCAACACCATCATGAGGGATCTCTCAGTTGTACAAACACAAGCAATACGGACAAGTAATACACAAATAAGGTACAAGTAGAACAAGTAGCATGTAATCAGGTAACATAGCATATATGATATAGAAATCCAAAACAAATAGGCAAACCCAAACAATTCAAACATATGCAAATGATGAATGCCTGCCCTATGGCTGATGATATCATCTGTCGGTTATCAAGCCAACCCGACGTGTCCGGTAGCTAACCCGGGCACAGTCTCTCTGTTGCGCATTATTATCATTAGAGGGTATCTGCGCCCTGTCGCCATTAGAGGGTATATGCGCCCTGTCGCCATTAGAGGGTATCTGCGCCCTGTCGCCATTAGAGGGTATCTGCGCCCTGTCGCCATTAGAGGGTATCGGTGCCCTGTCACCCTTACAACCAGAGAGAAAACACAAGCATTGACCCGGAGCAAGCGGGACGAACCACAACCCTTGCTACTACCCAGGTATCTGAGTTACATTCATTCAAAACTCCATAATTAACTCATTTATCATAAACATCATTTTTCGTCTCACACCCGGAGCAAGTGGACTAGCCACTACTACTACCCAGGGAAACTCGTAACTCAGATAGTGGAAGTGCAAATCACAATTACCAATAATTCAGCATAAACATGCATGAATTCTCATCCATGGATCAACATCCATATCAGCCATCCGGCTCACGGTTAAATCCATAACCAGCCAATATTCATAGCATACACAGCTATTCCGGCTCACGGTTCAATCCAGAACCAGCCAATAATCATAGCTTACACAGCTATTCCGGCTCACGGTTCAATCCAGAACCAGCCAATACATAAACAATTACGGCCCTTCGGCCAATGGCATAACAAGCACTTCCACCACCATCCTCCACATCTCACATAATCCTCAATGATCCTCATTGATTATTCATTTTCCCCTTGCTTCACTCGCAAGTTACCTCATTCACTAGCCCTTTTCTAATAGCTAGGCATATCATAAATATTTAAGATATAAGTGGTGAGATCGGAGGCTTAGAAGTATGAGATTTGGCTTTTAAAACTCAAATATCAACTTTGGCATGAAGACAATGCCACGCGTACGCGTACTCCACGCGCACGCGTGGATGTCCTTAAAAACTCATCGACGCGCAAGCGTCATGCACGCTAACGCGTGGATTAAAATTTGCCAAATCGACGCGCACGCATCAACCACGCGTACGCGTGGATACTCTCGTGCCCCAGGCACAAAGCTGGCACAGTTCTGGCACAACTCTCTGGAAAATGGCTGGGCATTGGGTGCAGCACTATCGGCGCGCCGCGCACATCACGCGCACGCGTGGATGGCGTTTTCTGAAAGATCGGCGCGTACGCGCCAAGTGCGCCCACGCGCAAGGGGTTATTCTGCTAAAATTTTACTAAGTTACAAAACTGCAGAATTCACAGCTTCAACCCCCAATCTTCCGACGGACATAACTTCCTCATTTTAAATCGTTTTTCACCCGTTCTTCGAACGGCATGGACATCCCGGATCCAATTTCATTTCTAACAGATTTGGCACAAAACAAAGATCCGTAGTCCAAGTTATGTCCCGTCAAAGTATGCCCAAAAACCATGTTTTTCATATAAAACCACAAAGTGCCATTTTCAAAACAAACCATTTTCAACTCTTTTCAAAATCAACCAAAACATGCCAATTTCAACCCTTTTTGAAACCAATCAAAATATACCAAAATCAACATCAAGCCTCCTCAACTCATACATTAACACCTTACCACAATTCACAAACCGCCATATAACCATCTTTACCCATTTCAAACAAATGGCTAAATTACAAACATATCAACATGTCATACATCCTTCCTCATCCCAATTTCCAACAATACTATTTCGATTCAACCATCATTATACATGATCAATATCATACCCACTATCACGTGGTTTCATCCCCAAATCGATCTCAACCATTTCTCAAGCATATATCACAACATACATATCTCTCATGCATTAACATACCATCAAGGCACCAATAATCATACTCACATATATGATCACATAATATATCTCAACCAAAATCAAAAATACCTCATCTATACTATTTCACCCAAAATTTACCAATTTCCACACTTCAACTCCTCAAACCTCATTATTCAATAACCAACCCAATCATTCATATATTCATTATATGAAATTCATCCAATCACTTGTGTCATCATACAATGCACACATCAACTTACCTTCCTTACCTCTTTCCGGCCTCCGGCCCAAAATATACGGCCTCCGGCCCAATTTCACAATTTAAATGCATAAACCACAAATTAATACTCATTATCCAATACTTCAAATTTTCAATACACCGAGCATACAAGGCCACACAATTCTCAACCCAATCATCAATTCACATTACATACCAACTATGCATATTAGCATCAACCATTTACACAATCCAAACTTAATCCTAGGGGCATCTAGCCTAGGAATTCTCATCACACACACGGTACTTAAATGAAACTTAAACCGTACCTCTTGTAGCCAAATCAATTGAGCCTCTTCTATGGAAGTCTCCACCAACCCTTAGCTCCAAGCCTCACCAAAGCTCCACAAGCAACACCAATCTCCCAATTGTGCACCAAAACCATCAAATGCACTAACATAACCAATATCACATACATACATCAACCTAGGGCTCATAAAAATGACAAATCACAAGGGTTTGAGCACTTCTTACCTCAGCCCATATGAAGTAGGGATATAACCCACTTAGAATCCATGTTGGAGTATCCCTAAACACCCAAAATCACAAGATTTCAACACTAACTTCCCAAAAACGTGTAACAGTGGGGAATTTCGAAAACTGGGCAGAGATGAATGGAATACTCACCACAAAACTTAGATAGAAATGTAGAGGATGAGAAGAGCGACGCGTGGCCGCAAACGGCTCGTCAATCGGAGCTCCGTAGCTCAAGTTATGGTGATTTGAAGATCAAAGAGAGTTAGGTTTTCCTCTCTTCTCTTCCCTCCTCTCAATTTCAGCGCCCCAACCCTCTTTTAGGGTAAAAATGAGCTGAAATGCTCATAACTAATGTTTATATATGTTGGGTCTTGGACCCACTTAGGCCCAGTTCACTTATTTTTGTCCGTTGGCCCAATTTTGAACCAAAACCTTTAACATTAGCGCTTTAAATCACACTTCAAATATTTCTACCTCCCCCAATCATAATTCCTCATTTCTTAATCCTATTTACTCATAATCAACTTTCTCAGCTGCAGCACCAGACAGGTCTCAGCCGGTACTGCCGGTCAAAATTCCACTGCGCGCTTTTACGCAGAAAACTATGTCTTCCGACTCGGAAAAATTCACTGAATCCAAATATCATATTGAAATCATCAAATTCCAATTGCCAAATCTTCCGACCATATTCGCTCCTACTTAACTCATTATTTAATTAATTTCGGTTAGACCGGGTATTACAAACTGAACATAAATTGACATAGTAATTGAACTAAACAGCATAAAAGTTCAAAATTTTATCCCCATCAAGCCCGTAAGTTGCTAACTTTAAGCAGAAAAATAACAAGTTGAGTAAATGGTATTAAAGGAAAATGTAGAAACAAATCTAGTAAGTGATAACAACTCTTTTTTCTTTAATTTGCAGTGGTTAGAGTGTGAAACCCACATCCCATTTGAAAAGAAAATGTCAAGCAAAAATCAAAGACACACACCTACCAACTAAAATCAAAAACAATTTGGTATTTAAGTTATTGACCAAAACGCAGTAGTGTAAAAGGGACAGCTCAAAAATTTTTCAAACATAAAATTTCAATCACAAGAGAAAACAGTAAAAACTCTAACTAGTCAAACTCTAATCAAAACTATGAAATTAAAAATATTTAAAGCTACAGATACTGTTAAGGCAAAGTCTAGCATTAATTTGACAAGCAATTATATGAAAATATTGTGAAGGCAAACTCTAGCATTAATTTGGCAAGCAATACCTCAATCACAAGAGAAAACAGTAAAAACTCTAACTACTCAAACTCTAACCAAAACTATGAAATTAAAAATATTTAAAGCTACATATACTGTCAAGGCAAAGTCTAGCATTAATTTGGCAAGCAATTGTATGAAAATATTGTGAAGGCAAACTCTAGCATTAATTTGGCAAGCAATACCTCAATCACAAGAGAAAACAGTAAAAACTCTAACTACTCAAACTCTAACAAAAACTATGAAATTAAAAATATTTAAAGCTACAAATACTGTCAAGGCAAAGTCTAGCATTAATTTGGCAAGAAATTGTATGAAAATATTGTGAAGGCAAACTCTAACATTAATTTGGCAAGCAATACCTCAATCACAAGAGAAAACAGTAAAAACTCTAACTACTCAAACTCTAACCAAAACTATGAAATTAAAAATAATTAAAGCTACAGATACTGTGAAGGCAAATCTAGCATTAATTTGGCAAGCAATACCCTAATACACATACTGTGAAGGAAAAATTCTTAATCTAAGCAATGGTATGCAACCTGTGATGGAAAAAAAATTGGGTACTTAACTAGTTACAAAAATTAATTTTCTATATTTTATCTCATATATATATATATTTCATGATTCATACATATTAAGTTTCTTGGACTTAGATATTGATTTAATCTGATCAAAGAGGCAACGCAGAGACAGGGAAACTTACCACTTGGAGGAAGACGGTGAGAAAGAGGGGTTCACTCAGTAGCTTTGGTAGTGCAGCAACGAGCCAACGATGAGTAAATTCGAGCGTTCAGCAGGGCGACGACACGGCGCCAACAGGACGACAGTGCAGTAGGAGCGACTCGGCGACGGGCTTGGCAGGACGGCAGCGCAGCGATGGCGACAAGCTCGGCGGAAGGCTCGATGGCGCAATGAAGGTCACTAGATCTGAGGTTCACTGAGGAGAAGAGGAAGTGTCTTTCCTTCCCTCTTCAGTCTTCTCCGCTAGGGTTCTTTGGGGCTGAAGAGAAACGCATAAATGAAAAAATGAAATAAGTACAGTGGTGGCTGTGAGGATTAGAAACCCTAAAAACTTAAAATGGTATATATATATATATGTACTCCGGGGCGGGTTTAGCCTGACCCCGACCCCGCCCCGCCCCGCTCTTCCACCCGTCCTGGTCAAAACCCGCCCCGCTCCGGGTCGGGTTTAAACCCGCCCCGACCGGGTTAGAGCGGGTCGGGTACCCGCGGGTTCGGGTACTCCTGCCACCCCTAGTTATGTTTAACTTTTTTTTTTTAAAAAAGAGTAACTTTTGCTTGTATGATCATCTTTGTTTCTTTTTCTTTTGATAATTATCACTATGTTATTTGTCTTCCTCCCACCATTTTGTTTGTCATCTCCTCACTATTTTTCGTCCTTCTTGCTCAAGCAAAAACATAATCTTCATACTCCCTAAATCAATTAAACATAGAAATTTGACAAATCTCTAAATTTGGTGTTAGTGGTTAAGGAAAAAACAAGAGCTTTCGAATAATAGAAGAACACATGAAGAAAGTTCAGAGACAAAAGACAAGAATGACGATGATAATGAGTAAAATTTGGTAACTTTATTTTATTTTGGTGGTTAGTTTTTCTTTTATTTTATTTTTTTTATTTTATCTTTGTTTTTCTTTTTCTTTGTTTTCTTTTTTTTTATGCATTATATTTCTTTTTCAATTTTTTATTTTCTTTGTTTTTATTTTTAGTACTTACTCTTGTACCTGTGCTCTAAGCACTCCACTTATGTGAAGAAAGTAGCTCTTTAATAAACAAATTGAAGTTTTCAAAAAAAAAATCCAAATTGAAATGTGGTGGTCAGTAGTGAGCATGATTATATTCTATGGATTTAAAATATTTGAATAGTCTGAAAAGAGAAGAAAAAGAAATCTCCAAGAAAATAGAGATTCTAGAAACATATTTTGAGATTCCAGACTTTCAAAATCCTTGAAATAAAAAGAAAAAGAGGGAGAAAGAAAGAAAGTAAGTAAGCAAGAAAGAAGTATGGAAAAATCATGAATATTCAAAATCAATAAGGCTCTAACCACCAATGATTAGAGCCTAATTATGAGCCTGTGATGTTTATGTTTCAAGGAGAGACTTGGGTGATTAAATCCGAGGGAAATCTCATCAACGATAACTTGGGCCAACTGGCTCGAGATTATCGATTGAAAGCCCACATTAAAGAGTTGCCTTAAGACAAACCATTTAGAGTCTAAAGAGGCTATGGGCATCGATATCTAGATGAACAAAATGTCTAGTTATGTGCTTGTGGTGTGATTGTGTTTAGGAGAGGCTTGGATAATTAGTTCTGAGGGGTGGTTTATCACCCAGTAACTTGGGCCAATTGTCCTGGGATTATCAATTGAAAATTCGCTAAGAGCTACCTCAAGACGAAACATTTAGAGTCAAGAAACTTCAAAAATTTCTCTCCGTTAAAATGTAAGGCAAAGTGATACAAGGATCAAATAAGTTTAAAAGGATTCTCATAACACAATCCGAAATTTTATTTTTGAAAAGATTCTTGATTCCTAAATATTCAAGACTTATTTGGATAAGAGAAATCCACTTATAATCAAAGAGACCATTAAAAACTCCACTTTTGATTTGGACTTAAGGATTTCAAAAGCCTTCAATTCTTTTTCATTAAGCTAAACTCCGTTTATCTTTCTTTTTGTTTGAGGACAAGCAAAGTTTTAAGTTTGGTGTTGTGATGCCTAGGAATCTTATGTAGTTTTTATGTTTCTTTTTTTATTAGTTTTCTTAGTTTTAAATAAAAAATTCTTATGTTTCTAGTGGACTTTTAAAACTAATATAGTATTTGGAATTGTTTTAGAATTATTGTGGATTCAGGTTACATGTTCAAGAAAATTTACAACTAAAGAGGAATCTATGAATCGCTATCAATCCTGACCTCTTCGTACTCAAGTGATTATAACTTGAGCTATAGAGCTCCAAATGAGACTATTCTAGTGGTGCTAGAAATCTAACATCCAAAACATCAGAATGATATGCGTGTGTCTAGAATGGACGTTTAGTTTGAGTCGCGCACAACCAGCATATTTTGGTTTCGAAAATTAGCACCCAAAATACCAAAACTTGAAGCCCAAGCCCATTCCTCCTTTCAAAAAGTTATAAAATTTAATCGAAAGATTCAAGATTCAAATGATTAGTGGCATTAACTTCTTCTAGAAGGATAAGATTTGATTGTTAAGATTTATTTTTAGATTATATTTGATTCATTGTTAAGATTTGATTTGATTTAAGTAGGTAGTTATCTTTTCTTTTCTAAAGATAAGATTAGATTTAGTTTTTGAATTTGAATTCTAGATAGAACTTAGGATATAAATAAGTGAACAAGGTTCATAAGTAAAACATCCGAGAGAGGATATTCGAATCCAATTCCATACCTTCTTCTACTTTTCATTTTTCATTATTTTTCTTCATTCCTCAATGAGTAACTAATCTCTCTATCAAAGGATTAGGAGATCTGTTTGTGTTTCTATGGTTTATTAATCTAAGTTTTCTTTTATTTTAAATTATTGCATTGATATATTTCATGATTGAGTTATTCATTCTTCATCCTTAAAGGATTAGTAGTATTGAAATGTATGCTAATCCCATCTTGAATTTATTTATTGCTTCGACAGATCTAATATTCGAATTATGCTTGAAAATTCTTTCATGTGAATTTTTGAATTGACTAGACATAGTGGTTTTTAAAGTGTGCGACACATACATGATTTTCAATCACTCTAGTTTTGAATACGTGACATATAATACGGATTATAAGAACTTTTAAAAATTGTATTTTCTTATAAGATTCAATCAAATAGGACTAGCTTGGATACATGATATATAATCTGACCTAAAGACTACTTTTGAATCTTATGAGGAGCTGAATCAGATTTGTACTTAACCTCTTCAATTAATTGATTGACCAAGACATTGGTGGTTAGTTTAATGAGGAGAAACTGAGGAGCCAGGACATTGGAAATCAGTTAATTAAGGTTTGTCGTGAAAAGATCTATGCATGCTTTAGAATAGGTAAACAAGGTTTGATTTTCCTAAGGTTTAAACATCTCCGAATCCCTTAACCTTCATCAAGCATATGGTCACTGTCCTCTTTCTAGCATTCAACACTCGAGCATTCTAGATTTTAGCATTCATTGATCTAGTTAGTTATTTAACTCGATATTTGTATGCTCAATCCTTTAATTCCCATAGGAATGATATCCACTCACCGTAGTATTACTTGAATGATCTGGTATACTTACTAGTATCAATGAACAAATTCAATTTTTGCTCATCACCACTGCCACCACCATCCCTCCAATCTCACTCGACTCCACAGCCTCTCCGAGAGGAAGATCCTGAAGCACAAGCAGAAAGGCTCAATGACGCAGAGAACGACGATGCATGGGATCAGAGAAGAGGGGAACCAATTGTGTAGCTAGCTCGATGGTGCTGCGAAAACTGGAGGGAAGGGCACTGGAGTCTGCAAAAACCAAGGCGCTACTGAAAAAAAGGAACCAAGGCACGTACTGCTAGCAAAAACTGGATGAGTGAAATACACTAGAGTCTGGATGGAGACTGAGGGAAAGAGATTCATCACAAAGTTAGAGTTTGAGAGAAACAGAGTGGGTGCGGCACTTAGTGGAGATGGAAAGTGGGTGAGTTTGTGTTATTGTAGTCACGTTAGGGTTAGTAAGGATATTTTAGTAACTTGACTGATTTCGGTCTCTATTTTTATGTTAAACCAAACAGGATACTGAGACATAATTCAAATATTTTGTATTGAATATGCTCTAGCCCGTAATTGTTTATGTATGCTTATTTACGTCTGTATGAAAAAATTTGTGGAGATTGAGTAGCGTGATGAATCCACTAGAATATTGTCTAAAAATGATTCCTTTGCCTAAGCTCTCAGAAAAGAGTACTTGGGTAGAGTGCGTGTCGTGCGTCGAACCAACTTCAAGTTAACTCTTTCGTCCGAGTTTGCAACCACCGGTGGATGGAGCTCAAATAGAAGAGGCCCAAAGGGTGCTGTTTGAACTACAGGCAAAGGTGACAACCGAGAAATTGAAAAGAAAGACAGTGAAGAATGAAGTACCAGTAGGAAAATTGAAAAGAAAGTCAATAGAGGATGACGTAGTAGCAGAGAAGGTAAAGGGGCAGGTAATAGAGAGTATACTAAGTTATCTAATTCAATGGCAAGGTGGGGAGCTATCACCAGACATTGCTGCACGGATGAATTCTTTGGATGGACACAGCGAAAAATAGAAATTAAGATTTGATATTATTTTATTTGAAGTATATATATTTTTTAAGTTGAATATGCAGCTTTATTAATTAGAGAAATACTTTATTAATATTAATATAAATATATTAGTTTATTTCGTAGTTAAATTTTCATGATTTTTCACCCTCAATTTAGATTTTTAGAAAAAATTGACAAAGTTTTTAAAATTTAAAAATAATCCCAAAAAAAAAACAAAAAAAATATTCCCATAATATTTAAAAAAAACAAATTAATATATGTTAATTTAAAAAATTAGCAGCAACAGATAGTAGTGGTTTGTAACCAACAAAAATAAATTCGAAATATTGTGTGGGTTTTAATATAGCGGCAGTTAATAACTGCCGAAAATAAAGTTTTGTAAAAAATTGCAGCACCAAATAGCGGCGGTTAGTGATCGTCACATAAAAATGCGAAAATCGTGTTTGGGTATAACGTGGCTGTTCGAAATCGCCGCAAATCAATTCAACACAAAATATCTGAATAGTGGCGGTTATACCAACGGTTGCTTAAAATCGTTGCAAAACTCAATCCCTGCACCCTAAAGGAGGACAGTTCTTAAACCGCTAGTATTCTGTTTAGCAACGGCGCAAAACGAAAAAAATGCCGCTAGTATTTGCTTCTTTTATAGTGAAGTAATAAATAGAGCTGAATTTACACATAAAATTAAAAAAAACTAAGGCCGGAAGAGTTTAAAACATAACATCAAAATTAGAATCATTTATATGAAATTATGAGCTTATAACAAATTAAACAGAATTTAAAAACAAAATTAAAAACATAAAAATCCTAAGGCTTCAAAATTTTAAATCAATCACAAGTCGACTATTGGATAGCGTAAGGTTTCAGCGGATGACGAGATGGAAATGCTAGTTGATGGACGGCGACAGTAAAGAGGATTGTGATTGAGAGAGTGAGGAGAGTGAAGACTAAGACTGAATGAGTGAGTGATAGAAAAGTTTGTACAACGTAAGTGCGTGAGTGAGAGAGGAGTTTATGTGTGCAGCATGAATGCTGAATGAGTGAGTGTATTAGGATTTAGGTGAAGTCAAAGTATTTTTATAAAATTAATTGATATAAAATATTCATCGATTCAATTTGATTTGGTTTAAATTTTTGATATAAAAACCGCATACTAAATCAAGCCAAACAAAAACTATAAAAATTTATTTTTTATTATTTTTAGTTTGTTTAGTTATTGGTTTTTTTTTATTGATCGGTTTTATTTTGATTGGATCGGCTTTGAATATCTCTACTAAAAATATATTTATAGTCATTAGATTGATTTAAATGGTTAAAATTAAATATACTTAATAAATTATATACAAATAATATTTTTATAGTCATTATCTTTAATTTTTATTAAAATATAATTAATAAATAAATTAAAATAATTAAAATTCACATAGTTATTAAATTATTTTGAAGACTAATTATTTTGAGTTGATAAATAAAAATAAATTAATAATTTAAATATTATATTATAAAATTATTTATTCAAAAATTTAAATATATATATACTAATAAATATTTATATGTCTAACATAAATATCATAAGAATTTAATTAATTTATCTTCTAAAAATATATTTTAAAAATATAATAATATAATTTTTTTAAATATTTTTAATGTATTAAAATTATAAAAAATAATTAATTTTTACAATAATTAGCTTATGCAGACAAGACACAACTAGCAAAACCCATATCATAATATGAAGAGTAAAGGACAAATCCGTCCCTGTTCTTTTTTTTTTTGTGGATATTTTCGTCTCCGAGGATTGGAAAATACTTTAATGTCCCTGACCCCTTGAAAAAGTGGACATATTTATCCCTCCGTTAGAGTCGCTCCGTTTGCCCTGACGGAAAACGGTGACGTGGCTCCCGTAGCGCTGACGTGGCCGTTACGGGCTGCCACGTTGGATGGGCTTTTGAAAATAGGATGTATTAGTCCCCAGGGACCAAAACGTCTTCGTTTCTCCCCCACCCCCAATCTATGAAATCCTGTGAGCCCTAATCCTTCAAATGCAGTGTGAAGGTGAAGCGGATGAAGGAAGAAAGGGAGCATTCCGACTCACGGCATCCGACGGAGCTCGGCCCCAAGTCCGACGGCCAGACCATCGAGTGGCTCCTCCGCCAGGCCAAGCCCTCAATCATCGCCACTACTAGAACCAGAACCACTCCTGCCAGCTTCTCCTCCATTTCCGTCTCCGTACGCGGCGGTGCTGGCTCTCTCTCTTCTCCTTCCTCAACCTCCGCAGCGTCTTCGCTCGACCACAAGCCCTTGTTGGCTCCCAATCCCTTCATACTCGGCAAGCGCATACGCACCGACGACGACACTTCTGCCAAGGCCGACGGCGTCTTCATGGGGCCCGCCATGGGGTCCTTAGTAGGCCCCGGAGCTCCCGCGGGGCTCTGGGCCCTCCCGGCTAGGCCCGATTTTGGTCAAATTTAGAGTTTCGTAGCGGCTGCTCCTCCGCTGGAGATGGTTGTGCAGTCAGCGGCGGTGTCGGTGTCTCAATAGCAACAAGCTTCTTTGTTCGTTCATCATCGGCATCAGCAGTAGCAACAAGCCATGGGAGAAGCTTCGGCGGCGAGGCTAGGAAATTACCTTTCTGGATATCTGAATTTGCTGGCCTCTAAGTCGAGAGGGCCCAGAAAATTTTAGGTTTAGGACTCTTTTGTTTTTAGTTTTTTTAGTGGAGAAGTCCATGAATTCAATTAGGATTTGTTTTAAGTTATTTATTATGATGATGATGAATTGCTGCAGATTGAGGCTGGAAGCAGTTTTTAGAACCTTGATCATCAGTGTTTGCTGTGTGCAAGTGCAAATGCAGCTTGAAAATTCATAATGTTGGTTGTGATTAAAAGAAAGTAAAGTTCTCCAAGTTGGGGAGACTAATAAGCTTTGTAATGATAATGGGATTGCATTATTGGTTGCTTGGTTTTTGAGTTTTTCACTTACTCTCGTCCATCATGTCCTAAATCCTAATGGAGTGTACAAGTTTGGTTGTTGTTGCAGCCAACTCAAGTGCAACTAGTAAATTTAGTGTTAATGGTGGTCAAGCTCAAGTCAACTTTGTTCCCAATTTATTGGAGTACACAACTCAACACAACACACCACACTACATTCCAATTCCTGTGAAAGAATTCATGTGTTGTTCTTGTTAATCATATGGGTTTTGGCACAGCTTGATGGATGGTGAGTGGTGTGGTGAGTAGTCAATGCTATCCTCTCTCTCAATCTCTCTATTTCTTTCACTTTCACATGTGTTGTTCTTGTTAATGATATGGGTTTTGTGAAAGAATTCATGTGTTGTTCTTGTTAATGATATTTTCTTGTTCATCATGATGTTGTTTTCTGAAGTCATTATAGTGTGGGTGAAAGACCAGTGTTTTTTGAGGTTACAGGATTTCATAGATTGGGGGTGGGGGAGAAACGAAGACGTTTTGGTCCCTGGGGACTAATACGTCCTATTTTCAAAAGCCCATCCAACGTGGCAGTCCGTAACGGCCAGGTCAGCGCCACGGGAGCCACGTCACCATTTTCCGTCAGGGCAAACGAAACAACTCTAACGGAGGGATAAATATGTCCACTTTTTCGAAGGGTCAGGGACATTAAAGTATTTTTTAATCCTCGGCGACGAAAATGTCCGCAAAAAAAAAGGTCAGGGACGGATTTGTCCTTTACTCTAATATGAATATCACACGCTGTTTTTGATTTTGGATTGGTAAATTCTAAATTCCTTAAACAGCGAGCCATCTCAATTCCCAACTCATGATTAACACATTCCTTTTTTCTCTCAATTAATGCTTTCCAAGAATTGGGGTTCTAATTCTAATTACGATTTGAACCAAACGGGGCAAGTTACAATAATTTATAATCAATTGCACTATAATCAACTACGATTATGACTTATAATGTTGGGTCAGATTTGCAATCACTAATAAATTAAAATAATTATTTTGAGAAAATAAAGAAATGAAACATTTTTAATTATGAAATTCCATTTTTAAAAAATATTGCTTGTATACAATTTTTTTAATTATGTTATTTTTGTAACAGTTATGTAAAATCTAGTTATTTAAATTTATTTATTAGATATGCTTTAAGAATTATTCTCCATGTACAAGTATTTTTTCTATACAAGTCTTTACAAGTCATTTATATTCACGTGCTTCGTGCTTTTTTCTTCTTTTTTTATTAGAATTTCTTCTCCTCCATTTATTGTTTTGAATCCAATCAAATGACTAAGGTGTAGTTCAATTTCAAAGAAAAAAATGTAGCATTAGAAGAAACATTTTTATGTATTTGCAGCAAATTTGGGTGTAACACGGAGATATTTGGGTGTAACACGAAGATATTTAGGTGTATTTTAAGAATTTTGGATGTATTTTTATTCTGATAAATTTTGCATAATTTAAACTTATTCCTCTTTCTCCTCTTCATCTTCTACTGCTTTTTCTTTTTTTATCATCATCACCATCTTCTTCTTTTTTCTTATTCATCTTTTCCTTTTTGTTTTACCTTCTCAAGTTTCTTCTTATTTTACTCTCTTAACAAGAATAAAAACAAAAAAAATCAAACAAAGAAGAAGAAGAAATACATAATGCTGCAAAATTACTTGCAAGAGGATGAATTTATATTAATTTAACTAAAAAAAAGAAAGAAATAAGGAAAAAGAGAAGAAGAAAACAAAATACAGCATTAGAGAAAATATTTTTCTGTATTTGCAGCAAATTTGGGTGTAACACGAAAATATTTGGGTGTATTTTTATTTTGATAAGTTCTGCATAATTCAAAACTCTTCCTCTTCCTCCTTCTCATCTTCTTATTTCATTTTCTTATAATTCTTCTTGGGAGAAAAAAATCAAACAAAGCAGAAAAAAATACATAATGTTGCAAAATCAATAGAAAGAGGAGGAGGAACAAAATGCAGTAACAATAACAACAATAAAATAACCACGATGAGGATGAAAACGCGAAGAAGAAGAAGAAGAAGAAGAAGAAGAAGAAGAAGAAGAAGAAGAACAACAACAACAACAACAACAACAATAAAATAACCACGATGAGGATGAAAACGTGAAGAAGAAGAAGAAGAAGAAGAAGAAGAAGAAGAAGAAGAAGAAGAAGAAGAAGAAGAAGAAGAAGAAGAAGAAGAAGAATGTAAAGAAAAATGAGGAGGAATGCAAAGAAGAAGGATAAGAAGAAGAAGGAGAAGGAGCAGGAGGAAGAACGTGGAATAAAAACGTCGAAGAAGAACCGTTTCTCATTTTCGCGCTATTCAAAGTTGAGGAAGCGCGTGTTTACACGCTCTTTAAATTGAGAGTTGTTTTTGTTGGGCTTGGGCTGACTTGTATAGATTTATATGCCAAAAAAAGACTTGTATGTATAGCAAGTCTCATATTTTAATGATAGGAATTATAAATATACTCTTACATTTTTATATAAAAGTCTCATTCTCATAACCTATGATAGGAATAAAACACACAATTCCCTACTTACAAGAATTAGAGGAGCAACAATATCCACTCACAATAAGTATTAACACTAGCACAATAATACCCAATAGCAGCGAAAAAATCACATAAACAAAAAATTAGAGACAAGCTAACACACCAAGATTTTTATCGTGAAAAATCTCCTCAATGAGAGAAATAAAAACCACGAGTCACCAAGACTAAGAAATAGCTTCACTATGATGAAAAATAAGATATAAGAGATTCACAAATTACTGCACAAAATATGCATACAACAAGACAAACAACACAAGCTTCAAAGCTTTCAAAACAAGAACAAGAAGATGAAAATACCACAAAATAGAGCTACTGTATGTGGCCAATATCTCCAGCTACAGATATCAAATTGACGATCCGAACGGTGGAAACAAAGAACCAAATGTGTGGAATACACTGTCCTAACTTGATTTCAATCCAACGGTTAACAAATCTGCAGCGACCAATTTATAGAGACAGCTTTGTATATGTCCGAAAATGACTTTCTTTCTTATTTTCTCTTTAGTGTTTGGTGTTCTTCTTTTAAATGAGACCTCTCTCACACAACCCTAACTCACCTCAGCCACTTCAACTTTTCATGGGTTTGGATACAAACATTTGGACTTTTTCTCCACATAGGAAGGGAGCCCAAAAATCCAACAAATCTCCCCCCTCACGACTATGTGGAGGTAACCGCCAATCCGGCGATTAAGCAACAAACTTCAAACTTCCATCTTGGTAATGTCTTGGTCATCATATCAGAACTATTCTCATCAGTATGAACCTTTTCAAGTTTCAATAACTCAGTATCCAAAACATCACGTATCCAATGATACCTCATATCAATATGTTTGGATCGAGAATGAAAAGTAGAGTTTTTACCAAGATGTATAGCACTTTGACTATCACAAAACAACACATACCTCTCTTGAGTAAACCCGAGTTCCTTCAAGAATTTCTTCATCCAAAGTATCTCCTTGCATGCTTTGGTAATGGCAATAAACTCGGCCTCGGTAGTAGACAAAGCAACACATTTTTGCAATCTAGATTGCCAAGATACAGCTCCACCCGTAAAGTTGATCAAGAAGCCTAAAATGGACCTTCTAGAATCAATATCTCCTGCCATGTATGAGTCAGTGTAACCAACTAGAATAAGCTTATCACTTTCATAATATAACTTCATGCTAGAAGTACCACGAAGATATCTCATTATCCATTTTATATCTTTCCAATGCTCTCTTCCTAGGTTTGAAACAAAACGGCTAACACAACCAACAACATGAGCTATATCCGGTCTTGTGTACACCATAGCATACATTAAACTACCCACGACTGATGCATATGAAACTTTTTCCATATCTTTCTTCTCTTTATCACTTGATGAACTTTTCTTGCATCTTAATTTGAAGTGTGTAGCAAGAGGAGTACTAACGGCCTTTGCTTTCTCCATTTAAAACCTGTGCAACATTGTCTCTATGTAATTCTCCTATGACAACCAAAGTTTTTTCTCCTTTCTATCACGTTCGATTCTTATACCAAGAATCTCCTTTGTCGGCCCAAGGTCCTTCATTGAAAATGACATTGTAAGTTGCTTCTTCAACATATCAATCTTAGAAGCATTCTGACCAACAATAAGCATGTCATCAACATATATCAAAAGGATAATAAAATCATTACTAGCAAACTGTTCAACAAATACACAATGATCAGAAGTAGTCTTCTTGTACCCTTGTTCTACCATAACAGACTCAAACTTCTTGTACCATTGTCTTGGAGCTTGCTTCAAGCCATACAAGCTCTTCTTCAGCTTGCAAACATGATCCTCTTTGCCCTTTACCATGAAACCTTCAGGTTGTTCCATGTAAATTTCATCCTTAAGATCGCCATGAAGGAAAGCAGTTTTTATATCCATCTGCTCTATTTCTAAATCAAGACTTGCAGCCAAACTCAAAATAGTCCTAATAGAAGATCTTCTCACAACCGGTGAAAAGATTTCATTATAGTCAACTCCCTTTTTCTGCTTGTAGCCCTTGACCACCAATCTAGTCTTGTGCTTTGGACACTGAGAATTTTCTTCATGCTTCAACCTATAAACCCACCTGTTCTGCAAAGCTTTCTACCTTTTTGGCAACTTTACAAGCTCAAATGTTTGATTATCATGCAAGAATCTCATTTCATCTTGCATTGCATCAAACCATTTCTTATTGTTGTCGCCTTCCATAGCTTCTGCATAGCATTCAGGTTCTCCCCCATCAATCAAGGTCACATATCCATCATTAAATGTCACATACTCATTAGAAGGATACCACGTTGAAGGTCTTCGCTTTCTAGTAGACCTCCTAGGATGGAAACCTAGTGGATCTTCATGTAGCTCAGGTTGATTATCAGCATCACCATCAAATGGAGCATCAATTAGATCTCCCATCTCCTGGTCATCAAGAACCAAAGGCTCATTTTGCTGCATATGCTCCTGATCTTGATTCTCTGCTAGTTTTGGCAAAGGAGGAGGCTAAACTGGATCTACATCAGTAAAGTCACTGCTCTCTTGTGATTGAATCTTCTTTGCCTTATCAATGTCCTCAATGGTCTAGTTTTCAATAAACTCTACATTAAGGCTTCTTACAAGCTTCTTTTCAATTGGATCATAAAGCCTGTAACTAAACTCATCTTGACCATACCCAATAAAAATGCACTGCCTTGTTTTCACATCTAACTTGGACCTCCCATCTTTTGGAACATGAACAAATGCTTTGCATCCAAAGACTCTCAAGTGACTATACGAGACATCTTTTCCCGACCAAATGAAAAAAATATTTTTCAAAACAGCGTTGCAAGCTTAACCGATGAAATTCCTACTATCAATTTCAATTGTGTCACAATTAATAATAAATAACCGTGAGTAGAATCCCATGTCGTTTCCCTAAAAGTTGACATAGAATGCAAATTATTGGATAGGATTTTTTCTGAATATTTTTGGAATTTGAGAATGGAAAAATAAATAACTAGAAATTAAAGCAATGAATGAATAACAAGAGGTGATATGTATTTAAAATAAAAGGCCTTGGTTAGGGGAGAGAATTGAAATTTCTATCTTTGTTGTCTTTCCTAAGTATAATAATAAAGGTTCATTGCTCCCACTTAGTTATCCTCTAACAATTGAAGGAAAGTCAAGTGGCTGTCACTAACTCTGACTCACAAGTCCTAGTTACTTCATGAGGAAGGACTAGAGTTGGTGAAAATCAAGTTAGTCAGCAATTTCCAATTACAAATTAATACTTGAGTATCACAACTCAAGGGTTTCTAATTACTCAACCCCCAACCAAGTTGGGAGTTTTACTTCATTAACATGAATGAAATTTTCATAAACACATAATCAGAGTAAGAAAAAGACATGATAATTATGAAAAATTAATTAAATCAAAATTGGCACGAACAATAATTAACATGAATCAAACAAACAATAAAAATAAATATAAAAAAACTCCAATGCATTGATTAGATTCAAAAGTGAGAAGATCCAAACATGAATTCAATAATCAAATGTAAAAGATTAAATAAGGGAATTTAAGAAGAAACTAGGAACGAAATGATGAGGAATGAAGGTAGCAACAGCTCTCTCAAGATCCAATTCAAAGATAAGACTAAGAAGGTCAAAACCCTAGAGAGAAGTAGGAGTTTCTCTCACTAGAATTCAAAACTAATCAAAAACTAAAGTGAAAAGTGAAGTCTATTTCAACTCAGCTCCATCCCTGCCTCTAGTCTACATTTTCGGGCTTGAATCTAGGTCCAAATCAGCCCAGAAAGTGCCCCCAGCGAGTTCTGTTAAGTGCAGCACATGACGCTTTGTCACGTGTACGCGTCGCTGAACCTTGCATCTGGCCATGCGTATGCGTCGCTGAATGATGCTCCTGGTCACGTGCACGCGTTGGCCATGCATGTGCGTCACTCCGCACTTCTCAACTCTTTAGTTTCTTGTGTTTCTTCCACTTCAACACGCTTCATCTTCATCCTTTAGGCCATTCATGCCCCGAAAATATGAAAACACATAACAAACACATCACGGTATTGAATGGTAATAAAGGAGAATAAAAAATTAACAATTTTAAGGCCTAGGAAGCAAGTTTTCAATCATAGCACAAAATTAGGAAGGAAACTTAAAAACATGCAATTTACATGAATAAGTGTGAGAATAGTTGACAAAACCCACTCAATTCAATCCAAAATATATCATAAAGTAGTGGTATATCAGATCTCCCCACACTTAAACATTAGCATGTCCTCATGCTAAGCTCAGGTGAGACAAAGGAGTGAAAGGAAAATGGTGAGACTTATGCAATGAAATTTATCTATAAGAATGCAACTACATGCTAAATGCTTCTACCTACTTGGTTAAAAGTAAACAAATTCTCCAAGACAAACATAAACTGGATTCCACTAATTCAGATTACACAATAAAGTACAAGTAAACTTGCAAGAAGAAAGCTCATGAAAGTCAGGAATAAAGAATCGAGCATCAAACCCTCACTGGAAGAGTATACACTCTAATCACTCTAGTGTTTAAGGGCCGATTCTCTCAATTCTCTACTAATCTAGCTTTCTAAGGCTTGCTCTTCTTTTACCAATCAACAAAATTTAATACACAAATACACATATCAAGAGGTCTTTTCAAGGGTTGTAATAGGATTAGGGTCAAGGTAGGAATGTATTTGGTTAGGTGGACTAAAATCCGAATCCTTGATTAACTTAAACTTCCCACCTAACTTAAGACATTCCATGTTATCACAATGCAAAGCCTAGCCACCCATTAACTATTTTTTCACAAATCAATGCACCTTAATGTCTTTTGAATACAAATCATATGCATTAATTCACTTATTAGCCTTGGGGTATTTTGTCCTTTTTTTTATTACTTTCTCTTTTTCTTTTCTTTTTCTTTCCTTATTATTTATATTTTTTTCTTCTTCTTCTTTTTTTTCAATGAGTTAATGCATATGATTAATGTGCTGGATGCATGAACAAGTGCCCAACTGTTTTCACATTTTCATATAAGAATATAAAATAACCAATTCCCTAACCAAGTAATTCCCAAACCCAATTTCCCCACACTAAATTCATGTACATCTCACTAGTCTAAACTAACCAAGGATTCATATTAGAGACATTTATTATTTTTCGCTTAGAGTTAGTGATGTGCTAATATAAAGAATAAATGGGGTAAAATAGGCTCAATATTGGGTTGCAAAGGAAAATGAAAGGATAAGGCCATATGGGTATGTGAGCTATAGTGAAATAAGGCCTCAATCACGTAAGTGCGTGCATTGATCAAACAATGGAAATATAGAATCAGGCAAGATAAAGATCACAATTTTAGAGAGAAAAACACACACACCAAAATAAAACATTGGTTGATAAGATGCAACCAATTAAATAGGTTCAAAATCTCACTGGTTTTTTGTGTGTTCGAGCTCTAAAATCATGTTCCAAAATAAAATTCTTCAAACAAGTTCAAAAAATTTTAATTCAAATTAGTGAAATACTTTAAAGCAGCGTCTTGAAAAAGAAATTATCACTTCAACCAAGTAGTTCCTAAATGCAAGCAACTAACTACTCATGCAAGTTATCCTATCTAACAAGAAAAAATTAAAATATTGGTGTTGAGAGAGAGAATTGTTACCTTCGGAAGTCAGTTACCGACCTCCCCATACTTAGTACTTGGCACGGTCCTCCGTACCATCAGTAATGAGAAAAGTGGGGTTGGAATCATCACTCCCACTGTCCGATTCGTCATGGCTCTCCATGCTATTATTTGAAGTGGATTCTGGGGTATCGGGCTCTTCCGGAGGTGGGTAAGTACAACTAATGAGATCCTTCAAGTAGTTGTATCGGTGCTTGTTGCGGCGCTCAATTTGGTCAATCCACCGGCCTTGCCAGTCTAACTTTCCAAGGATTTGAAGTAGAAACTGATGGGTGGGTGGTGGTGGTGCATGTGATGTGGATGATGGTGGAGCGGAAGATGAAGGAGCATCGAAGGACGGGTCTTCATTCCGGCTCACATAAAGCATTGGAGGTCTGATATATTTCCCATTCGGAACAAATTTGTCATCCCTAGGAATAATGATCATCGTATTCCCAGCCCGATAGGAGACTCCCGCTGCAGATACCAAGTCTGTAAGCAATGCAGAAAAAGGTAGGTTGCCCGCGATTTGCACTCGGCCCACAGCCTGTCAGATCAGTCGCGGCAAGTTAAGAGGTTTCTCTATGAGGATGCACCAGACAAAAACGGCCATGTCAGCAATAAAAGTGGACTCATGAGTGCTTAAAAATATGTAGTGGGACATGATTTGTGCCCACACTCGAGCCTCCAAAGTGAGTGCTTGGGAGGAGATGCTCTTGGGTCGAGTCCGGTATTGCCCATAGATCCAATCGCTGTCAGGTTGGGCAATGACTCAATGGATGCTATTCCAGTCAAACTAGAATGTTTGGCACTCAAGCTGTGCCTCTTGATAGGTATCCATCCCCTCCTGACTAGGTAAAAGATCAAGTACTTTCTGAATGGTACCTTCTGAGACATGGACTTACTTTTGGCGGACAAAAATTGACTGATGGGTAGGCGAGTGATAGTTGGCGTAGAATTCAACTACCCAAGAGAGATTAGCTTCTCGCGGCTGCCTTTTTAAGAATTCACACTGTCTCCTTTCAATGCAGGCACCACAAATTCAACAAAGTGTACTGGAATAATGAGGAGGTGCTCATTGTGGTAGTTTCTCTCTGCTAAGACAGGGAATATCCGCTCACAATAGCGGTTAGTGAATCATGCGGAGTCCCGTGCCAAAAATTCCTTCTCTGCTTCATCAACTCGGATGGTCGTCTTCACCCGCTTAGTAGGTGGCTTGACCCTTGAGGATGGTTGTGCCTTAGCCGGTGCAATTTTAGTTCCGTTATTTGCCGGTGTCTTGTTAGAAGCCTTCTCTTTTCCTCTCTTGATGGCCATCCTGAAAAAGGAAGAAAAAGAAGGAATATTAAACTTAGAGAGCTAAACACCGGAAGTAAGAAAGTGCAAGTGATAATGAATGCCAGAGAGAAAGAAAGTGTCTTAAATACATGGTAGCTACAACATGCATGTAAGACATCAATTAAAATTATGAAGGCATATCACTAACACTTGATGCAAGAGGGATAAAATCATGCAAGTAACAAGCATGAGAAGAATAGCTCAAGCATCAATATCAATAATAATAATCACTTGTAACAAAATAATAAGCACTTTTATGATGAAACTTAATGAATACGAAGCTTAATACACATGGATTGTAAGGGTTGTGAAAAAGAAGCATTAAGGTGTAAGAATAAGATAGAAAATAAATCAAGATACCATGAGAGCTTTTTCACAAACACTTGGTTGGTATCTTTGGCCTTGGTTTTACTGTTGGTACGGAGGGCTTTATTGATACCAGTTTTGTTGGTAGTTAGTATTCCATTTTTTATTTCCACCATTGTCTCTGCCTCTTTGGTTGTAGTTGTCTCTCCATCCTTGGTTGGGATTATCTTGCCAACCTTGATTGTAGTTACCACCTTGATTATACTTACCGCCTTGTTGAGAGTATTCTTGATTCGGACGGTTGTAATACGCATTGGTAGCCACCAAGGTGTTGTCCTCTTGGAGTTGTGGACATTCATTAGTATAGTGAGAATAGCAAGTGTATATTCCACCTACTATCTGAGGGACTAACTGTTGACATTATTGTTGTGGAGGGGATGAAGGTTTTTGTTGATAGAGTTGGAGTTGCTTGAGTATATTGGTCATCTCTCCCAAAGTCTTGGTGAGAGCAGTAGTCTCACTACTAGAAGAAACTTCCGCAATAGCCTTGGGATGATTATTCCTTTGCCTTGCATGTTGAGTAGACTCGCTAAATCGGTGATCAGTTGCCACGCTTCTGTCGCTGTCTTGTACTTTGTTAGAGAGCCATTACTCGCAGCATCCAAACGGGTCTTGTCTCGAGGCCTCATACTGTGGCAGAAGTAGCTAATTAACACCAATTGGTCAATCATGTGATGGGGGCACGAGTCAAGGAGATTCCTAAAGCATTTTCAATACTCATAGAGAGTCTCTGATTCACCTTGAATGACGCAGAAAATTTCCTTCCTCAATCTATCTGTGACCTTCGGTGGAAAAAACTTATCCAAGAATTCCCTTCTAAGCAAATCCCAATTAGTAACAACAACTTTAGGTTGAGTGTAGAACCACTCCTTTGCGTTTCCCTCGAGAAAATGGGAAGGCATATAACCAAACTGTAGTCTCATCCGTACCATGCCGCCTAGTAGTTGAGCAAGCTGTTTGAAAGTCTCTAAGGTGCTTGATGGGCTCTTGAGCAGGTAAAGCATGAAATTCGGAAAGTAGATTGATCAATGCGGTCTTCAGTTCAAAATTAGCAGTCAAATTTGGATGATGCGTATGAAATAGTTGAAGAGTAAAATCCGGAGCTCCCGTTTCTTTGAGAGTAATCCTTCTAGGAGCTGCCATAGTATCTGCACCTAAATCAAGAGAAGAGGCATCAATGGTTTTAGTAGGAGAGGAGTTAGTTTCTTCCTCAAATGACGCTTCAGACTCAACCTCGGATAAGATTGGTGAATTGGCCGAAACCCCTTTACCACCTTCGGAGGCTAACCGACGCCGAGCTCACCTAATATATGAAATAGTCTTTTCAATTTCAGGATCAAATGTGCCTAGACTCAGATCCAGCAATGAACGCGTCATTCAATGAAAGAAACATAGAGCTCATGGCAGCAAAATATAATAAGAGAAACAAATAATAATTACTACTAATAAACAAAAAACGCACAAATAAAAGATGCAATTATGTAAATATAAATATATTTACACCAACCAATACTTTAGCACACATATGCAACTCCCTGGCAACGGCGCCAAAATATGAAGGATGAAAAAATGCCGGTTAAGAATTCCTGAAAAAAATATTTTCCAAAACAGCGTTGTAAGTACAGTCTTAACCAATGAAATTCCTACTATAAATTTCAATTGTGTCACAATTAATAATAAATAACCGGAATTAGAATGCCGGGTCATTTTCCTAAGAGTTGACACAGAATGCAAATTATTGGTTAGGATTTTTTTTTAATATTTTCTGAATTTGAGAACGGAAAAATAAATAACTAGAAATTAAAATAATGAATGAATAACAAGAGGTGATATGTATTTAAAATAAAAGGCCTTGGTTAGGGGAGAGAATTGGAATTTCTATCCTTGTTGTCTTTCCCAAGTATAATAGCAAAGGTTCATTGCTCCCACTTAGTTATCCTCTAACAATTGAAGGAAAGTCAAATGGCTGTCACTAACTCTGACTCACAAGTCCTAGTCAATTCATGGGGAAGGACTAGAGTTGGTGAAAATCGAGTTAGCCAGCAATTTCTAATTATAGATTAATACTTGAGTATCACAACTCAAGGGTTTCCAATTACTTAACCCCCAACCAAGTTGGGAGTTTTACTCCATTAACATGAATGCCATTTTCATAAACACATAATAGGATTAAATAAAATACATGATAATTATGAAAAATTAATTAAATCAAAATTGGCACGAACAATAATTAACACAAATCAAACAAGAAATAAAAATAAATATAAAAATACTCCAATGCATTGATAAGATTCAAAAGTGACAAGATCTAAACATGAATTCAAAAATCAAATGGAAAAGAGTAAATAAGAGAATTTAAGAAGAAACTAGGAACAAAATGATGAGGAATGAAGGTAGCAGCAGCTCTCTCAAGATCCAATTCAAAGATAAGACTAAGAATGTCAAAACCCTAGAGAGAAGTAGGAGTTTCTCTCACTAGAATTCAAAACTAATAAAAAACTAAAGTGAAAAGTGAACTATGTTCCGTCTCAGCTCCATCCTTGGCTCTAGTCTGCGTTTTCGGGCTTGAATCTGGGTCCAAATCAGCCCAGAAATCGCCCCCAACGAGTTTTGTTAAGTGCAGCACGTGACGCTTTGTCACGCGTATGCGTCGCTGGTGCATGAAATTACAATCACACTTTTGCAATCCGCACAACTAACCAGCAAGTGCACTGGGTCGTCCAAGTAATACCTTACGTGAGTAAGGGTCGAATCCCACGGAGATTGTTAGCTTGAAGCAAGCTATGGTTATCTTATTATTCTTAGTCAGGATACCAATAGGGTTCTTTTAGCTTTAATTGTAAAAAGTGAAAGTGCATAAAATAAGTAATTGTTACGCAGTGATGGAGAATATGTTGGAGTTTTGGAGATGCTTTGTCTTTTGAATCCCTGCAACATAATGCTTTCTCACTTTCAAAAATGCAAGGCTCCTTCCATGGCAAGCTGTATGTAGGGCGTCACCGTTGTCAATGGCTACTTCCCATTCTCTGAGTGAAAATGGTCCAAATGCTCTGTCACAGCACGGCTAATCATCTGTTGGTTCTCGATCATGTCGGAATAGGATCCATTGATCCTTTTGCGTCTGTCACTACACCCAACACTCGCGTGTTTAAAGCTCGTCACAGTCATCCATCCTTGAATCCTACTCGGAATACCACAGACAAGGTTTAGACCTTCTGGATTCTCAAGGATTCTGCCAATGGATTCTAGCTTATACCACGACGATTCTGATTAAGGAATCTAAGAGATACTCATTCAATCTAATGTAGAATGGAGGTGGTTGTCAGGCACACGTTCATGGGTTGAGAATGGTGATGAGTGTCACGGATCATTACCTTCTTCATATTGAAGCGCGAATGAACATCTTAGATAGGAACAAGCGTGTTTGAATAGAAAACAGAAATTATTGCATTAATTCATCGAGACGCTGCAGAGCTCCTTATCCCCAACAATGGAGTTTAGAGATTCATGCCGTCAAAGAGTACAAAGTTCAGATCTAAAAATGTCATGAGATGCAAAATAAGTCTCTAAAAGTTGTTTAAATACTAAACTGGTAACCTAGGTTTACAGAAAATGAGTAAACTAAGATAGGATGGTGCAGAAATCCACTTCTGGGGCCCACTTGGTGTGTGCTGGGGCTGAGACCTGAGCTTCTCACGTGCCTGGGCTGTTTCTGGAGTTAAACGCCAGGTTGTAACCTGTTTCTGGCGTTTAACTCCAACTTGCAACCTGTTTCTGGCGCTGGACGCCAGAATGCAACATGGAACTGGCGTTAGACGCCAGTTTACGTCATTTATCTTCACGCAAAGTATGAACCATTATATATTGCTGAAAAGCCCTGAATGTCTACTTTCCAACCCAATTAAGAGCGCGCCAATTGAACTCCTGTAGCTCCAAAAAATTCATTCCGAGTGCAGGGAGGTCAGAATCCAACAGCATCAGCAGTCCTTTTTCAGCCTAAATTAGATTTTTGCTCAGCTCCCTCAATTTCAGCCAGAAAATACCTGAAATCACAGAAAAAGATACAAACTCATAGTAAAGTTCAGAAATATGAATTTTGCCTAAAAACTAATAAAAATATACTAAAAACTAAATAAAACATACTAAAAACTATATGAAATTACCCCCCAAAAAGCGTATAAAATATCCGCTCATCACAACACCAAACTTAAACTGTTGCTTGTCCCCAAGCAACTAGATAAATAAAATAGGATAAAAAGAAATCAAGAAGCAATAGTATCTCAGAGTTTTAAGTGAAGCTCATATTCTAATTAGATGAGCGGGACTAGTAGCTTTTTGCTTCCAAACAGTTTTGACATCTCACTTTATCCTTTGAAATTCAGAATGATTGGCATCCATAGGAACTCAGAATTCCGATAGTATTATTGATTCTCCTAGTTTAGTATGTTGATTCTTGAACACAGCTATTTTATGAATCTTGGCCGTGGCCCTAAGCACTTTGTTTTCCCGTATTACCACCGGATACATAAATGCCACAGACACATAACTGGGTGAACCTTTTCAGGTTGTGACTTAGCTTTGCTCAAGTCCCCAATTAGAGGTGTCCAGAGTTCTTAAGCACACTCTTTTGCTTTGGATCATGACTTTAACCACTCAGTCTCAAGCTTTTTACTTGGACCTGCATGCCACAAGCACATGGTTAGGGACAGCTTGATCTAGCCACTTAGGCCAGGATTTACTTCCTTGGGCCCTCCTATCCATTGATGCTCAAAGCCTTGGATCTTTTTCACCCTTGCCTTTTGGTTTCAAGGGCTATTGGCTTTTTCTACCTCTTTTGCTTTTTTTTCACTGCTTTTTCTTGCTTCAAGAATCAATTTCATTATTTTTCAGATCAGCAATAATATTTCTCTTGTTCATCATTCTTTTAGGAGCCAACAATTTTAACTTTCATAAAATTTAATATAAAAAATATGCACTGTTCAAGCATTCATTCAGAAGACAAAAAGTGTTGCCACCACATATAAATAATTAGAATTTTCCTTATTAAGAACTCGAAAAAAATATTGCCTTTTTATTCTAAAAATCTACTATTTGATTTATGTTTGATGATGATGAGAAAAATAAATTATAGCTTAATTGGAGATAAAATCAAAATAGAGATACTAATTACTACTACTAATATATAACTTCTAAGATAAATTCCTAATAAGAATAATTACCACAGAATTAAGGCTAAGATTAGGACTCAACAACCTTTATTTTGGGAAATAGATATTCCTCTAGTCTGTGGGGTGCTTGGTCCTTCAAGAGATAGCTTTTGACGCTTCAGTTCCTTCAAGTCACGCCTTTGCTCTTCTTGTTCCCCAAGTAGTTTGCAAACCATGCTATTTTGATTATTCTGTTCTTCCTTTATTTGGTCCATAGCTTCTTGCAACTTGGCAACAGATGCTTCAAGATGCTCCCAGTATTCAATTTGAGGGATCTCCGGGAGGAATTCCTGTGCTCTCCTCTTGATGGGGTCATCCTGCACTTGTTGTCTTTCCATTGATATTTTGGTGATTGGTCGCTCAACTGAGATATACTCAGTTACTCCCATCTTCACCCCAGCATCTTTACATAGCATAGAGATTAAGCTTGGATAAGCCAATTTGGCATCTTTGGAGTTCTTGTTTGCAATTATGTAAAGTTCACACTAAATCAGCTGATAAACTTCCACTTCTTTTCCCAACATAATGCAATGGATCATTACTGCTCTTTTAATGGTGACTTCAGAGCAGTTGCTAGTGGGCAGTATAGAACACCCAATGAAGTCCAGCCAGCCTCTGGCAATTGGTCTGAGATCTTCTCTCTTGAATTAATTTGGGACGCCCTTGGTGCTGGTTGTCCACTTGGTTCCAGGGAGGCATATGTCCTCTAGAATCTTGTCCAAGCCCTTATTTGTTCTCATCATTCTCCTATTGAAGGAGTCTGGGTCATCTTTCAGCTGAGGAAGCTTAAGGATCTCCCTGATTTTGTCAGGGTGGATGTGAATAATCTTTCCTCTGACCAAGGTCCGATAGTCATAGAGGGTCGTTCCAGATATTCTCTGCCTGTCTATTTGCCACAGATTAGCGTAGAATTCCTGAACCATGTTTCTTTCTACCTTTGTTTCAGGATTAGCTAGGATTTCTCAGCTCCTGTTTTGAATTTGCTCTTGGATCTCCAGATATTCATCTTCTTTCAGATCAAATTTGACTTCCGGGATCACTGATCTTAGACCCATTATTTTGTGGTAATGGTCTGAATGTTCTTTGGTTAAGAACTTCCCTTGATTCCAAAGTGGTTTTGGAATATTCTCTTTCTTGCCTCTTGGAGTGGTTTGCTTTCCCTTAGGAGCCATGATCTTAGTGGGTATGGCTTAGTGATCACGGATAAACACACCAAACTTAGAGGTTTGCTTATCCTCAAGCAAAAGAAAGAAAAGGAGAGGAATAGAAGGAGAGCTAATTTCGAATGGTGGATGAGAGGAAGGAGGCCGAATTTGGATTTAAATGGAGGGGGTGGGTTTTTGAAAATTTCGAAAAAAAGATAAGATAGAAGATAGGATTTGTAAAAGATAAGTATGATAGGAAAAAGATATAATTTAAAATTAAAAAGTTATGAAAGATATTTGAAAAAGATAAATCTGAATTTTGAAAAGAAAATATGATGAGTTTGAAAAGATTTGAAAAGAATTTAAAAAGATTTGAAAAGAAATTGAAGAGGATTAAAAAAATTTTGTGTTCTGAATTAAGATACATTTGATATCTTTGAAAAGGGATTTTAGAAATTAGGATTAAAAATTTTTGGAATTGAAATTTGAAAGGTGGGAGTTTGTAACATGTTTATGCAAGAAATCATGAATTGAAACGTGAAAAATGGAAAAAATTTGAGTTGAAAACAAATTCACCTCCTCCCCACAATCCTGGCGTTAAACAGCCAAACGCTGCATGTTTTGGGCGTTTAACACCCATCTGTAGCTTCTCCTGGACGTTTAACGCCCAGCTGTTGTTTCTGGCTGGCGTTAAACGCCAGGAATTCCATTGTCACTGGGTGTTTTTCTGAACGCCCAGGACGCTGTAAATCTGGCGTTCAACGCCCAGAAGAAGCTTCTTTCTGGCGTTTAACGCCCTGATGGCTATCTCTACTGGCGTTGAACGCCCAGAATTGCTTCTTTATTGTCTTTAGCTGGACTATTACGGAGCTTTAATCAAGTCTCAGTTTTGAGCATTCTTGCTCAAAATTGCTTTCAAGATAATGTTTGACTCTCTGTCCATTAACAATGAACTTTTTGTTAAAATCATTATCCTGAAGCTCTACGTAACCATATGGTGACACACTTGTAATCACATATAGTCCTCTCCACCGGGATTTCAATTTCCCGGGGAATAATCTGAGCCTAGAATTTCACTTGACTCAAAGACTCTGAATGACAGCTTCTTGTCATGCCATCTTTTTGCTTTTTCTTTGTAAATTTTTGCATTTTCGAAAGCATTGAGTTTAAATTCCTCTAGCTCATTTAACTGGAGCAATCATTTTTCTCCAGTTAATTTGGCATCAAGGTTTAGGAATCTGGTTGCCCAGTAGGCCTTATGTTCCAGTTTCACTGTCAAGTGACAGGCTTTTCCATACACAAGCTGGTATGGAGAGGTCCCTATAGGAGTCTTGAATGCTGTTTTATATGCCCACAGAGCATCATCCAAGCTTCTTGCCCAATCCCTTCTACGGTTAATCACAGTCCGTTCCAGGATTCTTTTAAATTCTCTATTAGAGACTTCAACTTGCCCATTTGTCTGTGGATGATATGGAGTGGCCACCCTGAGGCTAACTCCATATCGAACCAAAGCAGAGTAAAGTTGTTTATTGCAGAAATGAGTGCCCCCATCACTGATTAGTACTCTAGGGATACCAAATATGCTGAAGATGCGTTTCTGGAGGAATTTCAGCACTGTCTTAGTATCATTAGTAGGTGTTGCAATAGCTTCCACCATTTGGATACATAATCCACTGCCACCAAAATATAAGTGTTTGAGTATGATGGTGGGAAAGGCCCCATGAAGTCAATACCCCATACATCAAACCACTCAATCTCCAAGATCCCTTGTTGAGGCATGGCATAACTGTGAGGCAGGTTGCCAGATCTTTGGCAACTGTGAGGCAGGTTGCCAGATCTTTATAGAGAGTAGGCCAATAGAAGCCACATTGGAGGACTCTTGTGGCTGTTCGCTCACTTCCAAAATATCCTCCATACTGTGATCCATGGCAGTGCCAGAGGATCTTCTGTGCTTCTTCCTTAGGCACACATCTACGGATTACTCCGTCTGCACATCTCTTGAACAGATATGGTTCATCCCAAAGATAGTACTTTGCATTCGTGATCAATTTCTTTGATTGCTGCCTACTGTACTCTTTGGGTATGAATTTCACTGTCTTGTAGTTTGCAATGTCTGCAAACCATGGCACTTCCTGGATGGCAAAGAGTTGTTCATCCGGAAATTTTTCAGAGATCTCAGTAAGAGGAAGGGACGCCCCTTCTACTGGCTCTATTCGGGACAGGTGATCTGCTACTTGGTTCTCTGTCCCTTTTTTGTCTCTTATTTCTATATCAAGCTCTTGCAAAAGCAACACCCATCTGATAAATCTGGGTTTTGAATCCTGCTTTGTGAGTAGATATTTAAGAGCAGCATGGTCAGTGTACACAATCACTTTTGATCCTACTAAATAAGATTTGAACTTGTCAATGGCATAAACCACTGCAAATAACTCTTTTTCTGTGGTTGTATAGTTCTTCTGTGCGTTATTTAAAACACGACTGGCAGAGTAAATGACGTGCAGAAGCTTGTCATGCCTTTGTCCCAACACTGCACCAATTGTATGGTCACTAGCATCACACATTAGTTCAAATGGTAATGTCCAGTTTGGTGTAGAGATGCCTGGTGCTGTGACCAGTTTAGCTTTCATAGTCTCAAACGCCTGCACAAAGATAAATGGCGTGTCAGTGGTGCACGAAATTGCAATAACACTTTTGCAATCCCGCACAACTAACCAGCAAGTGCACTGGGTCGTCCAAGTAATACCTTGCGTGAGCAAGGGTCGATCCCACGGAGATTGTCGGCTTGAAGCAAGCTATGGTTATCTTGTAAATCTTAGTCAGGATATCAGAAATTATCAGGATTGATTGTAAAAAGCAAAAGAACATGAAATGGTTACTTGTATTGCAGTAATGGAGAATAGGTTGAGGTTTGGAGATGCTCCATCTTCCGAATCTCTGCTTTCCTACTGTCATCTTCATCAAACACGCAAGGCTCCTTCCATGGCAAGCTGTATGTAGGGTTTCACCGTTGTCAGTGGCTACCTCCCATCCTCTCAGTGAAAATACGTCCCTGACGCTCTGTCACAGCATAGGCTAATCATCTGTCGGTTCTCAATCAGGCCGGAATAGAATCCAGTGATTCTTTTGCGTCTGTCACTAACGCCCCGCCTTCAGGAGTTTGAAGCACGTCACAGTCATCCAGTCATTGAATCCTACTCAGAATACCACAGACAAGGTTTAGACCTTCCGGATTCTCTTGAATGCCGCCATCAGTTCTAGCTTGTACCACGAAGATTCCGATTAAAGAACCCAAGAGATATCTACTTAATCTAAGATAGAACGGAGGTGGTTGTCAGTCACACGTTCATAGTTGAGAATATGATGAGTGTCACGGATCATCACATTCATCCGGGTTAAAAGCAAGTGATATCTTAGAATGGAAGCAAGCATGATTGAATAAGAAACAGTAGTAATTGCATTAATCCATCAAGACACAGCAGAGCTCCTCACCCCCAACCATGGGGTTTAGAGGCTCATACTGTGGAAAGAAACGTGTAAAAATGTTATGAGGTCATAAGGTACGGATACAATGTCAAAAGATCCTATTAATAGTAAACTAGTATCCTAAGGTTTACAGAAATGAGTAAATGACAGAAAAATCCACTTCCGGGCCCACTTGGTGTGTGCTTGGGCTGAGCAATGAAGCATTTATGTGTAGAGACGTTTTCTGGAGTTAAACGCCAGCTTTCATGCCAGTTTGGGCGTTTAACTCCAAGTTTTATGCCAGTTCCGGCGTTTAACGCTGGAATTTCTGAGGCCGGATTGCTACGCCGTTTTGGGCCATCAAATCTCGGGCAAAGTATGGACTATTATATATTGCTGGAAAGCCCAGGATGTCTACTTTCCAACGCCGTGGAGAGCGCGCCAATTGGGCTTTTGTAGCTCCAGAAAATCCACTTCGAGTGCAGGGAGGTCAGAATCCAACAGCATCTGCAGTCCTTTTTGGTCTCTGGATCAGATTTTTGCTCAGGACCCTCAATTTCAGCCAGAAAATACCTGAAATCATAGAAAAACACACAAACTCATAGTAAAGTCCAGAAAAGTGAATTTTAACTAAAAACTAATAAAAATATAATAAAAACTCAACTAAAACTACCAAAAACATACTAAAAACAATGCCAAAAAGCGTACAAATTATCCGCTCATCACAACACCAAACTTAAATTGTTGCTTGTCCTCAAGCAACTGAAAATCAAATAAGATAAAAAGAAGAGAATATACTATAGACTCCAAATTATCAATGAAACTAAGCTCCAAATTAGATGAGCGGGACTAGTAGCTTTTTGCCTCCGAACAGTTTTGGCATCTTACTTTATCCTTTGAAATTCAGAATGATTGGCTTCTTTAGGAACTCCGAATCCAGATAGTGTTATTGATTCTCCTAGTTAAGTATGATGATTCTTGAACACAGCTACTTATTGAGTCTTGGCCGTGGCCCAAAGCACTCTGTCTTCCAGTATTACCACCGGATACATACATGCCACAGACACATAATTGGGTGAACCTTTTCAGATTGTGACTCAGCTTTGCTAAAGTCCCCAATTAGAGGTGTCCAGGGTTCTTAAGCACACTCTTATTGCCTTGGATCACAACTTTATTTCTTTCTTTTTCTTTTTCTCTTTTTTTTTTCGTTTTTCTCCTTCTTTTTCTCTTTTTTTTTTTTGTATTCACTGCTTTTTCTTGCTTCAAGAATCATTTTTGTGGTTTTTTAGATCCTCAGTAACATGTCTCCTTTTTCATCATTCTTTCAAGAGCCAACAATTTTAACATTCATGAACCACAAATTCAAAAGACATATGCACTGTTTAAGCATACATTCAGAAAACAACAAGTATTGTCACCACATCAAACTAATTAAGCTAGTTTTAAAGATGAATTTGAAATCCTGTACTTCTTGTTCTTTTGTGATAAAAACAGTTTTCATTTAAGAAAGGTGATGGATTCATATTCATAGCTTTAAGGCATAGACACTAAGACACTAATGATCATAAGACACAAACATGGATAAACATAAAGCACTAAAATTCGAAAAACAGGTAAATAAAGAACAAGGAGATTAAAGAACGGGTCCACCTCAGTGATGGCGGCTTGTTCTTCCTCTTGAAGGTCTTATGGAGTGCTTGAGCTCCCCAATGTCTCTTCCTTGTCTTTGTTGCTTATCTCTCATGATTCTTTGATCTTTTCTAATTTCATGGAGGAGGATGGCATGTTCTTGGTGCTCCACCCTTAGTTGTCCCAAATTCTCCTAGGGAGGTGTTCAGTTGCTCCCAATAGTCTTGTGGAGGAAAGTGCATCCCTTGAGATATCTCAGGGATCTCATGATGAGAGGGGTCTCTTGTTTGCTCCATCTTCTTCTTAGTGATGGGCTTGAGGTCATGCCTTCTCAGTTGAACCGGCTTTGGATGCCATAAATGGTTATGGAAAAACAAAAAGCAATGCTTTTACCACACCAAACTTAAAAGGTTTGCTCGTCCTCGAGCAAAAGAAGAAAGAAGAGAGTAGAAGAAAAAGAAATGGAGGAGAGGGAGATGGCTTTGTGGTTAGGCCAAAAGGGGAAGAAGTAGTGGTTTGAATTTGGATGATGAGGTAAGTGGGGTTTTATGGAGGTGAGTGGTGAAGAGAGAGATGGGATTTGATAGGTGAGGGGTTTGTGGGGATCCTGTGGGGTCCACAGATCCTTAGGTGTCAAGGAAAAGTCATCCCTGCACCAAATGGCATCAAATATCACGTTTTGAGCCAATTCTGGCGTTAAACGCCGGGCTGGTGCCCATTTCTGGCGTTTAACGCCAGGTTCTTGCCCTTTCCTGGCGTTTAACGCCAGTCTGGTGCCCCTTTCTGGCGTTAAACGCCCAGAATGGTGCCAGACTGGGCGTTAAACGCCCAACTGCTAGCCTCACTGGCGTTTAAACGCCAGTGAGTTCTTCCTCCAGGGTGTGCTATTTTTCTTCCTGTTTTTCATTCTGTTTTTGCTTTTTCAATTGATTTTGTGACTTCTCATGATCATCAACCTACAAAAAACATAAAATAACAAAAGAAAATAGTTAATTATAAAACATTGGGTTGCCTCCCAACAAGCGCTTCTTTAATGTCAGTAGCTTGACAGTGGGCCCTCATGGAGCCTCACGGAGGCTTAGAGCAATGTTGGAACCTCCCAACACCAAACTTAGAGTTTGAATGTGGGGGTTCAACACCAAACTTAGAAGTTGGTGGTGGCCTCCCAACACCAAACTTAGAGTTTGACTGTGGGGGCTCTGTTTGACTTTGTTTTGAGAGAAGCTCTTCATGCTTCCTCTCCATGGTTACAGAAGGAGAACCTTTATAGTCTGCACTGTCTGCAAGCCACGGAACTTCCTGAATAGCAAACAATTGCTCATCCGGAAAGGTTTCAGAGATCTCAGTAGGAGGGAGGGATGCTCCTGCTACTGGTTCTATCCTTGACAGGTGATCAGCTACTTGATTCTCTGTCCCTTTTCTGTCTCTTATTTCTATATCAAACTCTTGCAGAAGCAACACCCATCTTATGAGCCTGGGCTTTGAATCCTGCTTTGTGAGTAGATATTTAAGAGCAGCATGGTCAGTGTGCACAATCACTTTTGATCCTACTAAATAAGATCTGAACTTGTCAATGGCATAAACCACTGCAAGTAACTCCTTTTCTGTGGTTGTGTAGTTCTTCTGTGCATCATTTAGGATATGGCTGCCATAATAAATGACGTGCAGAAGCTTACCATGCCTTTGTCCCAATACTGCACCAATGGCATGGTCACTGGCATCACACATTAGTTCAAATGGTAGTGTCCAGTCTGGTGCAGAGATGACTGGTGCTGTGACCAGCTTAGCTTTCAGGGTCTCAAACGCCTGCAGACACTCCTTATCAAAGATAAATGGCGTGTCAGCAGCTAGCAGATTACTCAGAGGTTTGGCAATTTTGAAAAATCCTTTATAAACCTTCTGTAGAATCCTGCATGCCCCAGAAAGCTTCTGATTGCCTTAACATTAGTAGGTGGAGGTAATTTTTCAATTACTTCAACTTTAGCTTGATCCACCTCTATTCCCTTGTTTGAAATTTTATGTCCAAGGACAATCCCTTCAGTCACCATAAAGTGACATTTTTCCCAGTTTAAAACTAGGTTGGTCTCTTGGCATCTTTTCAGAACAAGTGCTAGATGGTTAAGGCAGGAGCTGAATGAGTCTCCAAACACTGAAAAGTCATCCATGAAGACTTCCAGAAATTTCTCTACCATATCTGAGAAGATAGAGAGCATGCACCTCTGAAAGGTTGCAGGTGCATTACACAGACCAAAAGGCATCCTTCTGTAGGCAAATACTCCAGAAGGACATGTAAATGCTGTTTTCTCTTGGTCCTGAGGATCTACTGCAATTTGGTTGTACCCTGAGTAGCCGTCCAAAAAGCAGTAGTATTCATGACCTGCTAGTCTCTCTAGCATCTGGTCTATGAATGGTAAAGGAAAATGATCCTTTCTGGTGACTGTATTGAGCCTTCTGTAGTCAATACACATACGCCACCCTGTAACTGTTCTTGTAGGAACCAGTTCATTCTTTTCATTATGAACCACTGTTATGCCTCCCTTTTTGGGGACAACATGGACAGGGCTCACCCAGGGGCTGTCAGAAATAGGATAAATAATCCCAGCCTCTAGTAACTTAGTGACCTCTTTCTGCACCACTTCCCTCATGGCTGGATTTAGCCGCCTTTGTGGTTGAACCACTGGCTTAGCATCATCCTCCAATAGGATCTTGTGCATGCATCTTGCTGGGCTAATGCCCTTAAGATCACTCATGGACCACCCAAGAGCTGTCTTGTGTGTCCTTAGCACTTGAATTAGTGCTTCCTCTTCCTGTGGATTTAAAGCAGAGCTTATGATCACTGGAAAAGTGCCGCCTTCTCCTAGAAACGCATATTTCAGTGATGGTGGTAATGGTTTGAGCTCTGGTTTAGGAGGCTTGTCTTCTTCCTGAGGAATTTTCGGAATTTCTTTTATTTCCTTTAGTTCCTCAAGATAAGGCTGAACATCTTTAAAGATGTCCTCTAGCTCTGATTCAAGACTTTCAGTCATATTGACCTCCTCCACCAAAGAGTCAATAATATCAGTGCTCATGCAGTCATTTGGTGTGTCTGGATGTTGCATAGCTTTAACAACATTCAACTTGAACTCATCCTCATTGACTCTCAAGGTTATTTCCCCCTTTTGTACATCAATGAGAGTTCGTCCAGTTGCTAGGAAAGGTCTTCCTAGAATGAGAGTTGCACTCTTGTGCTCCTCTATTTCCAGCACTACAAAGTCAGTTGGAAAGGCAAATGGCCCAACCTTGATAATCATATCCTCTATTATGCCTGATGGATATTTAATGGAGCCATCAGCAAGTTGGAGGCATATCTGGGTTGGTTTAACTTCTCCAGTCAACCCAAGCTTTCTGATAGTGGATGCAGGTATTAGATTGATGCTTGCTCCAAGATCACATAGGGTTGTCTTGGTGCAAGCACCTTCTAATGTGCATGGTATCATAAAGCTTCCTGGATCTTGAAGCTTTTCTGGTAAGCTTTTCAGAATGACTGCACTGCATTCTTCAGTGAGAAACACCTTTTCAGTTTCTCTCCAATCCTTCTTATGACTTAAGATTTCTTTCATGAACTTAGCATAAGAAGGTATTTGCTCAAGTGCCTCTGCAAACGAAATCTTTATTTCAAGAGTCCTTAGGTAGTCTGCAAAGCGGGCAAATTGCTTATCCTGCTCCGCTTTGCGGAGTCTCTGAGGATAAGGCATCTTGGCTTGATATTCTTCAACCTTAGATTCTGCAGGTTTATTCCTTACAGAAGTGGTTGAAGAAGCCTTGTTAGAGGGATTGTTATCAGCACTTGCAAGTGTCTGACTCCTTTGTGGCGTTTGAACGCCAGACTTGGCTACCCATTGGGCGTTTAACGCCAACTTGCCTCCCTTTTCTGGCGTTTGAACGCCAGAACTGGGCAAGGAATGGGCGTTTAACGCCAGTTTTCCTTCCCTTTCTGGCGTTTGAACGCCAAAAGTATTCCTCTCTGGGCTCTTACTGTCCTCAGAGGGATTTTGGACAGTGGCTTGGTTATCCTCTGTTAATTGTTCCTTATTTGACTTTTTGCTCTTTTGAGTGGTGTTGTTCAGTGTCTTCCCACTCCTCAGTTGAACTGCTTGACATTCTTCTGTTATCTGTTTAGATATCTGCTGTTTTGCTTGATTCAACTGCAGTTCTATGTTCTTGTTAGCAACTTTATTTTCATAGAGCATCTCTTTAAATTCTGCTAACTGTTCTGTCATCCGGAGCAATTGTTGATTAAGCTCAATCATCTGTTTTTGAGGATTAGGATCAGTGACTACTGCCATGACCTCCTCTTTTGGGACGAACTCATTGCTAGAATATAAGTATTGGTTTCTAGCAACAATGTCTATAAGCTCTTGAGCTTCTTCAATTGTCTTCCTCATGTGTATAGATCCACCAGCTGAGTGGTCTAAAGACATCTGAGCTTTTTCTGTGAGCCCATAGTAGAAGATGTCTAACTGTACGCACTCTGAAAACATTTCAGAGGGGCATTTTCTAAGCATACCTCTATACCTCTCCCAGGCATTATAAAGGGATTCATTATCCTCTTGTTTAAAGCCTTGGATGTCCAGCCTTAGCTGTGTCATCCTCTTTGGAGGGTAAAAATGATTTAGGAACTTGTCTGTTAACTGTTTCCATGTCTTTATGCTTGCTGTAGGTTGGTTATTCAACCACCTTTTAGCTTGATCTTTTACAGCAAATGGAAACAGTAATAGTCTGTAGACATCCTGATCTACCTCTTTATCATGTACTGTGTCAGCAATTTGTAAGAACTGTGCCAGAAACTCAGTAGGTTCTTCCTGTGGAAGACCGGAATACTGGCAATTTTGCTGCACTATGATAATGAGTTGAGGATTTAGCTCAAAGCTGCTTGCTTTGATGGGGGGCGTGCAGATGCTACTCCCATATGCAGCTGTAATGGGGTTAGCATATGACCCCAGAGTCCTTCTGGACTGATCAATTCCACTTAAGTCCATAATGGACAAAAGGGAAATGATAATGATTGCAAAGAGATAAATTTTGCTTATTTTTATATTTTATTTTTTTATTATTTTTTTTTTGAAATAACCGAAAAAAATTAAAATAAAATAAAATAAAACAAAAGGAAAATAAAATAAAAAAAAATTCGAAAATCAAAGGGAAAATGAGATCAAAGCAAATTGAGAACTGAATCAATTAGTTAATTAAAAAGATTTTGAAAATAGCAATTAAAAAGATATGATTGAAAAATTTTTATGAAAAAGATTTGATTTTTAAAAAGAGGAAAGAGAAAAACACAAAAAGACACCAAACTTAAAATTTTTAGAAAATCAAACACTAAATTTTCGAAAATTTTGAGAGAAAAACACAAAGAGGACACCAAACTTAGAATTTTTATGAATCAAAAAGGGACTAAGAACATGCAAAAATGAAAATTAAGAGAGAAACACAAAAAGACACCAAACTTAAAATATGAAACTAGACTCAACTGAAAGAATCTAAACCAACAAAAATAAAACAGTCCTAATCTAAACAACAAGATAAGCCGTCAGTTGTCCAAACTCGAACAATCCCCGGCAACGGCGCCAAAAACTTGGTGCACGAAATTGCAATAACACTTTTGCAATCCCGCACAACTAACCAGCAAGTGCACTGGGTCGTCCAAGTAATACCTTGCGTGAGCAAGGGTCGATCCCACGGAGATTGTCGGCTTGAAGCAAGCTATGGTTATCTTGTAAATCTTAGTCAGGATATCAGAAATTATCAGGATTGATTGTAAAAAGCAAAAGAACATGAAATGGTTACTTGTATTGCAGTAATGGAGAATAGGTTGAGGTTTGGAGATGCTCCATCTTCCGAATCTCTGCTTTCCTACTGTCATCTTCATCAAACACGCAAGGCTCCTTCCATGGCAAGCTGTATGTAGGGTTTCACCGTTGTCAGTGGCTACCTCCCATCCTCTCAGTGAAAATACGTCCCTGACGCTCTGTCACAGCATAGGCTAATCATCTGTCAGTTCTCAATCAGGCCGGAATAGAATCCAGTGATTCTTTTGCGTCTGTCACTAACGCCCCGCCTTCAGGAGTTTGAAGCACGTCACAGTCATCCAGTCATTGAATCCTACTCAGAATACCACAGACAAGGTTTAGACCTTCCGGATTCTCTTGAATGCCGCCATCAGTTCTAGCTTGTACCACGAAGATTCCGATTAAAGAACCCAAGAGATATCTACTTAATCTAAGATAGAACGGAGGTGGTTGTCAGTCACACGTTCATAGTTGAGAATATGATGAGTGTCACGGATCATCACATTCATCCGGGTTAAAAGCAAGTGATATCTTAGAATGGAAGCAAGCATGATTGAATAAGAAACAGTAGTAATTGCATTAATCCATCAAGACACAGCAAAGCTCCTCACCCCCAACCATGGGGTTTAGAGGCTCATACTGTGGAAAGAAACGTGTAAAAATGTTATGAGGTCATAAGGTACGGATACAATGTCAAAAGATCCTATTAATAGTAAACTAGTATCCTAAGGTTTACAGAAATGAGTAAATGACAGAAAAATCCACTTCCGGGCCCACTTGGTGTGTGCTTGGGCTGAGCAATGAAGCATTTATGTGTAGAGACGTTTTCTGGAGTTAAACGCCAGCTTTCATGCCAGTTTGGGCGTTTAACTCCAAGTTTTATGCCAGTTCCGGCGTTTAACGCTGGAATTTCTGAGGCCGGATTGCTACGCCGTTTTGGGCCATCAAATCTCGGGCAAAGTATGGACTATTATATATTGCTGGAAAGCCCAGGATGTCTACTTTCCAACGCCGTTGAGAGCGCGCCAATTGGGCTTTTGTAGCTCCAGAAAATCCACTTCGAGTGCAGGGAGGTCAGAATCCAACAGCATCTGCAGTCCTTTTTGGTCTCTGGATCAGATTTTTGCTCAGGACCCTCAATTTCAGCCAGAAAATACCTGAAATCATAGAAAAACACACAAACTCATAGTAAAGTCCAGAAAAGTGAATTTTAACTAAAAACTAATAAAAATATAATAAAAACTCAACTAAAACTACCAAAAACATACTAAAAACAATGCCAAAAAGCGTACAAATTATCCGCTCATCAGTCAGCAGGTAGCAGATTACTCAGAGGTTTGGCAATTTTTGAAAAATCTTTTATAAACCTCCTATAGAATCTTGCATGCCCCAGAAAGCTTCTGATTGCCTTAACATTGGCAGGTGGTGGTAATTTCTCAATTACCTCTACCTTAGCTTGATCCACTTCTATTCCCTTGTTCGAAATTTTGTGCCCAAGGACAATTCCTTTAGTCACCATAAAGTGACATTTTTCCCAGTTTAAAACCAGGTTAATTGATAAACCACTATTTTATGGTTTACAATGTGCTTAATTGTGTGGTTTTATCATGGTCTTTACCCACTTATTCATATAATTAGCATGCATTTATATTTCCTTCCTAAAATTATTACATGATTGAAAACATGCTTCTTTGGTCTTAATTTAGCTAATCTTAATCCTCTCTTATTACCATTCGATGCCTTGATCTGTGTGTTAAGTGTTTCAGGCTTTATACGGCATGAATGAGTGAGAGATTGGGAAGGAAGCTTGCAAAATGGAAGGAACAGAAGAAATTGAGGAGATGACCAACGAGAAGTGACGCGTACTCGTCAGCGACGCAACCGCGCGGAAGAAAGGAATTCGCAGTGACGCGGCCGCGCGGAAAAAAAGAATTTGTAGTGACGGGGCCGCATGGCTCACGTGACCACGCGGATTGGAAAAGCACAAGTGACGCGGAAGCGTGGACGACGCGAATGCGTGGCAGGGAAAAACGCAAATGACGCGTCCACATGGATGACGCAATCACGTGACGTGCGCGATCTGCAGAATTACAAAAGTCGCTGGTAGAGATTCTGGGCCGCATTTCAACCCAGTTTTCGGCCCAGAAACACAGATTAAAGTCAGGGAACTTGCAGAGACTCAGGATGCTCTCATAATTCATAATTTTAGTTTAGATGTAGTTTCTAGAGAGAGAGGTTCTCTCCTCTCTCTTAGGATTAGGATTAGGATTTTTAGAACTTAGGAATATTTTTTTATCTCATCTTTTTTATCAGGTTCAATATCTTTTTATTTCGACTTCTCTTAATTGTTGATTATTGATGTTGCTTATTTGGCTTATGATTCTTCATATTTGGATTGATTTTATTTTATTAATGCAATTGAGTTATTTCAGATTTATGATTGTTTTCTCTAATTTATGTTATTGATGCTTGTCTCTATCCAAATTATTTTCATTCAAGTAGATTTTATTCTCTTTTGGCTTTGGTTGATTAATTGGTAACTCTTGAGTTATCAAAATCATTGTTGACTAAAAATTGGAATTCTTCAAGAATTAATTCGAGATCCAATAACTCTAACTTTTTCCAAGGAAAGACTGGGACTTGAGGATTCGAATTAATTCATTCACTTAACTTACCTTCATAGTTAGAGGTTAACAAAGTGGGAGAAAAATCAAATTCCCATCACAATTGATAAGGATAACTAGGATAGGACTTTGGTGCACGGATTTGTGATCATCAACAATGGCTCCAATGACTTGGTAGCTCTCACATGTGAATTACACTTAGTCACAACTCCGCACAACTAACCAGCAAGTGCACTGGGTCATCCAAGTAATACCTTACGTGAGTAAGGGTCGATCCCACGGAGATTGTTGGTATGAAGCAATCTATGGTCATCTTGTAAATCTCAGTCAGGCGGATAATAATTAATTATGGGAAATATGAAGAGATACTTGCTTAAATAATAAAGGATAGAAATACTTATGTAAATTAATGGTGGGAATTTCAGATAAGCGTATGGAGGTGCTTGTCCCTGTTGAATCTCTGCTTTCCTACTGCTTTCATCCAATTTTATCACTCCCTTCTATGGCAAGCTGTATGTAGGGCATCACCCTTGTCAATGGCTACATCCCATCCTCTCAGTGAAAAAGGTCCAAATGCTCTGTCACAGCACGGCTAATCATCTGTCGGTTCTCAATCAGGTTGGAATAGAATCCAGTGATTCTTTTGCGTCTGTCACTAACGCCCAGCCCTCAGGAGTTTGAAGCTCATGACACTCATTCAATCCTAGAATCCTACTCGAAATACCACAGACAAGGTTAGACTTTCCGGATTCCCATGAATGCCGCCATCAATTCTAGCTTATACCACGAAGATTCTGATTAAGGAATCCAAGAGATATGCGCCCGGCCTAAGGTAGAACGGAAGTGGTTGTCAGTCACCCGCGTTCATAGGTGAGAATGATGATGAGTGTCACGGATCATCACATTCAACAAGTTGAAGTGCAACGATTATCTTAGAACAGGAATAAATCGAATTGGATAGAAAATAGTAGTAATTGCATTGAAACTTGAGGTATAGCAGAGCTCCACACCCTTAATCTATGGTGTGTAGAAACTCCACCATTGAAAATACATAAGTGAAAGGTTCAGGCATGGCCGAATGGCCAGCCCCCATGTGGTTACAAGACCAAATGATCAAAGACTTCTAATAAACTAGTAAAAAGTTTTATTTATACTAAACTAGCTACTAGGGTTTACAAAGATAAGTAATTGATGCATAAATTCAATTTCGGGGTCCACTTGGTGTATGTTTGGGCTGAGCTTGATCTATCCACGAGCTGAGGCTTCTTTTAGAGTTGAACGCCAAGTTGTAATGTGTTTCTGGCGTTTGACTCCAGACAGCAACATAGAACTGGCGTTGAGCGCCAGTTTACGTCATCTAATCACGAATCAAGTATAAACTATTATATATTGCTGGAAAGCTCTGGATGTCTACTTTCCAACGCCATTGAGAGCGCACCATTTGAAGTTCTGTAGCTCCAGAAAATCCATTTCTAGTGAAGGGAGGTCAGATTCCAACAACATCAGCAGCCCTTTGTCAGCCTCCTATCAGAGTTTTGCTCAGGTCCCTCAATTTCAGCCAGAAAATACCTGAAATCACAGAAAAACACACAAACTCATAGTAAAGTCCAAAAATGTGAATTTAGCATAAAAACTAATGAAAACATCCCTAAAAGTAACTAGATCATACTAAAAACTACCTAAAAATAATGCCAAAAAGCATATAAATTATCCGCTCATCACAACACCAAACTTAAATTGTTACTTGTCCCCAAACAACTGAAAATTAATTAGGATAAAAAGAAGAGAATATACTATAGATTCCAAAATATCAATGAATATTAATTCTAATTAGATGAGCGGGACTTGTAGCTTTTTGCTTCTGAAGAGTTTTGGCATCTCACTTTTTCCTTTGAAGTTTAGAATGATTGGCTTCTATAGGAACTTAGAATTTCAGATAATGTTATTGATTCTCCTAGTTAAGTTTGTTGATTCTTGAACACAGCTACTTTTATGAGTCTTGGCCGTGGCCCTAAGCACTTTGTTTTCCAGTATTACCACTAGATACATAAATGCCACAGACACATGACTGGGTGAACCTTTTCAGATTGTGACTTAGCTTTGCTAGAGTCCCCAGTTAGAGGTATCCAGAGCTCTTAAGCACACTCTTTTTGCTTTGGATCACGACTTTAACCACTCAGTCTCAAGCTTTTCACTTGGACCTGCATGCCACAAGCACATGGTTAGGGACAGCTTGATTTAGCCGCTTAGGCCTAGATTTTATTTCCTTGGGCCCTCCTATCCATTGATGCTCAAAGCCTTGGATCCTTTTTACCCTTGCCTTTTGGTTTTAAGGGCTATTGGCTTTTTCTTCTTGCTTTTTCTTTTTCTTTCTTTTTTTTTACCAATATTTTTTTTTGCAAGCTTTTGCTTTTTCTTGCTTCAAGAATCAATTTCATGATTTTTCAGATTATCAATAACATTTCTCTTTGTTCATCATTCTTTTAAGAGCCAATAACTTTAACATTCATACACAACAAGATAAAAAATATGCACTGTTTAAGCATTCATTCAGAAAACAAAAAGTATTGTCACCACATCAATATAATTAAAAACAATTTTTTTATTTAAGAGAGGTGAAGGATTTATGGAATTTATTCATAGCTTTAAGACATAGTTACTACATACTAATGATCATGAAGTAGAGACACAAAACATAAATAGACATGAAGCATAAAAATCGAAAAACAGAGAAATAAGAACAAAGAATGAGTCCACCTTAGCGGCATCTTCTTCTTGAAGGACCAATGATGTCTTTAAGCTCTTCTATGTCCCTTCTTTGCCTTTGTTGCTCCTCCCTCATTGCTCTTTGATCTTCTCTTATTTCATGGAGAATGATGGAGTGCTCTTGATGTTCCACCCTTAATTGATTCACATTGTAACTCAAATCTTCTAAGAAAGTGTTGAGTTGTTCCCAATAGTTGTTGGGAGGAAAGTGCATCCCTTGAGGCATCTACGGGATTTCTTGGTGATGAGCTTCCTCATGCGTCTCTTGGGTTCCATGAGTGGGCTCTCTTGTTTGCTCCATCCTTTTCTTAGTGATTGGCTTGTCCTCCTCAATGAGGATGTCTCCTTCTATGATAACTCCAGCTGAGTAACATAGATGGCAAATAAGATGAGGAAAAGCTAGCCTTGCCAAAGTAGAGGACTTATCGGCTATTTTGTAGAATTCATGGGAAATGACTTCATGAACTTCTACTTCCTCTCCAATCATGATGCTATGAATCATGATGGCCCGATCCACAGTAACTTCAGATCGGTTGCTAGTGGGGATGATGGAGCGTTGAATGAACTCCAACCATCCTCTAGCCACAGGCTTGAGGTCCAGTCTTCTTAGTTGAATCGGCTTGCCTTTGGAGTCTCTTTTCCATTGAGATCCTTCCACACATATGTCCATAAGGACTTGGTCCAACCTTTGATTAAAGTTGACCCTTCTAGTGTAGGGGCGTGCATCTTCTTGCATCATGGGTAAGTTGAACGCCAACCTTACATTTTCCGGACTAAAATCTAAGTATTTCCCCCGAACCATTGTAAGATAATTCTTTGGACTCGGGTTCATACTTTGATCATGGTTCCTAGTGATCCATGCATTGGCATAGAACTCTTGAACCATTAAGATTCCGACTTGTTGAATGGGGTTGGTTCGAACTTCCCAACTTCTTCTTCGGATCTCATGTCGGATCTCCGGATACTCATTTTTCTTGAGCTTGAAAGGGACCTCAGGGATCACCTTCTTCTTGACCACAACATCATAGAAGTGGTCTTGATGGGCTTTGGAGATGAATCTTTCCATCTCCCATGACTCGGAGGTGGAAGCTTTTGTCTTTTCTTTCCCTTTTCTAGAGGATTCTCCAGCCTTAGGTGCCATCAATGGTAATGGAAAAACAAAAATCTTATGCTTTTACCACACCAAACTTAAAATATTGCTCGTCCTCGAGCAAGAGAAGAAAGAAAAGAAGAAGAAGAAGAGAAATATGGAGGAGTGGGGGAGAGGTGTATTTGGCCAAGAAGGAGAAGAGAGGTTTGTGTTGTGTGAAAATTAAGGAGAATGGAGGGGTTTATATAGGGAAGTGAGAGAGGGTAGGTTCGGCCATTTAGGGTGGGTTTGGGTGGGAAAGATTTTTTGAATTTTGAAGGTAGGTGGGGTTTATGGGGAAGAGTGGATGGATGTGAGTGGTGAAGGGGGTAATTGGGAAGAGAGATTGAGGTGATTGGTGAAGGGTTTTTTGGGAAAGTGTGTTATAGGATTAATTAGGAGGTAAGGTGGGAATATGTTAGGTGGGGATCCTGTGGGGTCCACAGATCCTGAGATGATCTTGTGGGGTCCACAGATCCTGAGGTGTCAAGGATTTACATCCCTGCACCAATTAGGCATGTAAAATGCCTTAGCATACCATTCTGGCGTTTAAACGCCGAAGTGGTGCACGTTCTGGGCGTTCAACGCCCATGTGTAGCATGTTTCTGGCGTTGAACGCCAGTTCCATGCTTGTTACTGGCGTTCAGCGCCAGCTTTCCTCAGGGCACATTCCTGGCATCCAAAAGCCAGGATGTTGCTTGTTTCTGGCGTTCAGCGCCAGATACATGCTCTGTTCTGGCGTTGAACGCCAGCCAGATGCACCTTACTGGCGTTTAAACGCCAGTAAGTCCTTCCTCCAGGGTGTGATTTTTCTTTTGCTGTTTTTGATTCTGTTTTTAATTTTAATATTTTTTCGTGACTCCACATGATCATGAACCTACTAAAACACAAAATAACAATAAAAATAAAAATAAAATTAGATAAATAAAAATTGGGTTGCCTCCCAACAAGCGCTTATTTAATGTCAATAGCTTGACAATGGGCTCTCTTGGAGCCACAAAGGTGATCAAGTCAGTGTTGTGGACTCCCAACACCAAACTTAGAGTTTGGATATCGGGGTTCAACACCAAACTTAGAGTTTGGTTGTGGCCTCCCAACACCAAACTTAAAGTTTGATTGTGGGGCCTCTGTTTGACTCTATATTGAGAGAAGCTCTGCATGCTTACTCTACCTTGTTACAGAAGGATAGTCGTGTGCCTTAAACACAAGGTAGTCCCCATTCATTTGAAGGACTAATTCTCCTCTGTTAACATCAATCACAGCACTGATGTGGCTAGGAAAGGTCTTCCAAGGATGATGCATTCATCTTCTTCCTTCCTAGTATCTAAGATTATGAAATCAGTAGGGATGTAAAGGTCTTCAACCTTTACCAACACGTCCTCTACTAATCCATAAGCTTGTCTTACTGACTTGTCTGCCAATTGTAATGAGAATAAGGCAGGCTGTACCTCAATGAACCCCAGTTTCTCCATTACAGAGAGTGGCATAAGATTTATGCCTGATCCCAGGTCACACAGAGCCTTGTTAAAGGTCATGGTGCCTATGGTACAGGGTATTAAGAATTTACCAGGATCTTGTCTCTTTTGAGGTAAAGTTTTCTGAACCCATGTATCTAGTTCACTAATGAGCAAGGGAGGTTCACCTTCCCAAGTCTCATTACCAAACAACTTGGCATTCAGCTTCATGATGGCTCCTAGATCTTGAGCAACTTGCTCTCCAGTTACATCTTCATCCTCTTCAGAGGAAGAATAATCTTCAGAGCTCATGAATGGCAGAAGAAGATTTAGTGGGATCTCTATGGTCTCTATATGAGCCTCAGATTCCTTTAGGTCCTCAATAGGGAACTCCTTCTTGCTTGAGAGACGTCCCAAGAGGTCTTCCTCACTAGGATTTTCGTCCTTCTCCTCCCTTGTGCATTCGGCCATATTGATTACATCAATGGCCTTACACCCTCCTCTTGGATTTTCTTCTGTATTGCTTGGGAGAGTACTGGGAGGAGTTTCAGTGACTTTCTTACTCAGCTGGCCCACTTGTGCCTCCAAATTTCTGATGGAGGACCTTGTTTTACTCATGAAACTTAAAGTGGCCTTAGACAGATCAGAGACTAAATTTGCTAAATTAGAGGGGCTCTACTCAGAAGTATCTGTCTGTTGCTGAGAAGATGATGGAAAAGGCTTGTTATTGCTTAGCCTGTTTCTTCCACCATTATTAAAGCCTTGTTGAGGCTTTTGTTGATCCTTCCATGAGAAATTTGGATGATTTCTCCATGATGAATTATAGGTGTTCCCATAAGGTTCACCCATGTAATTTACCTCTGCTATTGCAGGGTTCTCAGGATCATAAGCTTCTTCAGAAGCTGCCTCTTTCGTACTGTTGGACGCATTTTGCCATCCATTCAGACTTTGAGAAATCATGTTGACTTGCTGAGTCAACACTTTATTTTGAGCCAATATGGCATTCAGAGCATCAATTTCAAAAATTCCCTTCCTTTGAGGTGTCCCATTATTCACAGAATTCCTCTCAGAAGTGTACATGAATTGGTTATTTGCAACCATGTCAATAAGTTCTTGAGCTTCTGCAGGCATTTTCTTTAGGTGAATGGATCCACCTGCAGAATGGTCCAATGACATCTTAGAGAACTCAGATAGACCATAATAGAATATATCCAAAATGGTCCACTCTGAAAGCATGTCAGAAGGACACCTTTTGGTCATCTGCTTGTATCTTTCCCAAGCTTCATAGAGGGATTCACCATCTTTTTGTTTGAAGGTCTGAACATTCACTCTAAGTTTGCTCAACTTTTGAGGAGGAAAGAACTTAGCCAAGAAGGCCGTGACTAGCTTATCCCAAGAGTCCAGGCTATCTTTAGGTTGTGAATCCAACCATGTTCTAGCTCTGTCTCTTACAGCAAAAGGGAAAAGCATGAGCCTGTAGACTTCAGAATCTACTCCATTAGTCTTAACAGTCTCACAAATCTATAAGAACTCAGTTAAAAACTGATAGGGATCTTCTGATGGAAGTCCATGGAACTTGCAGTTCTATTGCATTAGAGCAACTAGTTGAGACTTCAGCTCAAAATTGTTTGCTCCAATGGCAGGAATGGAGATGCTTCTTCCATCAAACTTGGACGTTGGTTTAGTGAAATTACCAAGCATTATCCTTGCATTATTGTTGTTGGGTTCGGCTGCCATCTCCTTCTCTTGTTCGAAAAATTCAGAAAGGTTATCTCTGGATTGTTGTAATTTAGCTTCTCTTAGTTTCCTCTTCAGAGTCCTTTCAGGTTCAGGGTCAGCTTCAACAAGAATGCCTTTTTCTTTGTTCCTGCTCATATAAGGAAGAAGAGAACAAGAAAAGAAAGAGGAATCCTCTATGTCATAGTAAAGAGGTTCCTTATTGTTAGTAGAAGAAGAAAGGGAATAAAGAAAGGAAAATCCAAACAGAAGGGTAAGGATAGGGGTAGTGAATTGAGATGAAGAGAGGTGAAGAGAAGTGTTAGTGAATGAATAAATAAATAGAATAATATAAGAGAAGGAGAAATTTTCGAAAATAAATTTTAAAAAAGAGTTAAATGATTTTCGAAAAATAAAGATAAGAAATAAAATTAAAATTAAAATTTAAAACAATTAATTAATTAAATAAAGAATTTTTGAAAAAGAGGGAGGTATTTTTGAAAATTAGAGAGAGAGAAAAGTTGTTAGGTGGTTTTGAAAAAGATAAGAAACATACAAAAAGTTAGTTAGTTAATTGAAGAAGATTTGAAAACCAATTTTGAAAAGATAAGAAGATAAGAAGATATTTTTGAAATTAAATTTTTGGATAAGATAAAATTTTTGAAAAAGATATGATATAAAAGATATGATAACAAGATATGATAAGAAGATAAGATAGAAAAGATATGATTGAAAAAGATTTAATTTTTTTTAAATTAAAATTAATTACTTAACTAACAAGAAACTAAAAGATATGATTCTAGAATTTAAAGAATGAACCTTTCTTAACAAGAAAGTAACAAACTTCAAATTTTTGAATCAATCACATTAATTATTAGTGTAATTTCGAAAATATGATATAAAGATAAGAAAAAGATTTTGAAAATATTTTGAAAAATATTTTTGAAATTTTTCGAAAATAATAAGAAAAATAGAAAAGATATGATTTTTGAAAAAGTTTTGAAAAGATAGGATTTTTAAAAATTGAAAATTTGACTTGATTTGTAAGAAACAACTAATTTTAAAATTTTTTGACTAAGTCAACTCAAATTTTTTAAAATTATGAGAAAATTAAGGAAAAGATATTTTTTGATTTTTTTGAATTTTTTTATGATGAGAGAAAAAAAAAACATAAAAATGACTCAAAACATGAAAATTTTGGATCAAAACTCATGATGCATGCAAGAACACTATGAATGTCAAGATGAACACCAAGAACACTTTGAAGATCATGATGAACATCAAGAACATAATTTTGAAAAATTTTTGATGCAAAGAAAACATGCAAGACACCAAACTTAGAAATCTTTAATGCATGAACTCTAACAAACGAAAAATGCATATGAAAAACAACAAACAACACAAAACAATAAAACATCAAGATCAAACAAGAAGACTTGTCAAGAACAACTTGAAGATCATGAAGAACACCATGAATGCATGAATTTTTGAAAAATGCAAGAAAAAAAAATTTTAAAGCATGTAATTGACACCAAACTTAAAAATTGACTCAAAACTCAAACAAGAATCACAAAATATTTTTTATTTTTATGATTTTACGATTTTTTTGTATTTTCTTAATAAATTTTTGAAAAACATATAGGAAAAAGGAAGTAATGAATTCATAGTCCTCAATCAAAATCCTATGAGTTAGACATGGCTTAATAGCCAGCCAAACTAGAACATGTTTCATGAAACACTAGAATTCATTCTTAAAAAATTTGAAAAATTTTCGAAAACAAAGGGAAGAATTTTGAAAAATATTTTTGAAAATTTTTTGAAAAGAAAAATAAAAAGAAAATTACCTAATCTGAGCAACAAGACGAACCGTTAGTTGTCCATACTCGAACAATCCCCGGCAACGGTACCAAAAACTTGGTGCACGGATTTGTGATCATCAACAATGGCTCCAATGACTTGGTAGCTCTCACACGTGAATTACACTTAGTCACAACTCCGCACAACTAACCAGCAAGTGCACTGGGTCGTCCAAGTAATACCTTACGTGAGTAAGGGTCGATCCCATAGAGATTGTTGGTATGAAGCAATCTATGGTCATCTTGTAAATCTCAGTCAGGCGGATAATAATTAATTATGGGAAATATGAAGAGATACTTGCTTAAATAATAAAGGATAGAAATACTTATGTAAATTAATGGTGGGAATTTCAGATAAGCGTATGGAGGTGCTTGTCCCTGTTGAATCTCTGCTTTCCTACTGCTTTCATCCAATTTTATCACTCCCTTCTATGGCAAGCTGTATGTAGGGCATCACCCTTGTCAATGGCTACATCCTATCCTCTCAGTGAAAAAGGTCCAAATGCTCTGTCACAGCACGGCTAATCATCTGTCGGTTCTCAATCAGGTTGGAATAGAATCCAGTGATTCTTTTGCGTCTGTCACTAACGCCCAGCCTTCAGAAGTTTAAAGCTCGTCACAGTCATTCAATCCCAGAATCCTACTCGAAATACCACAGATAAGGTTATACTTTCTGGATTCCCATGAATGCCGCCATCAATAATAGCTTATACCACGAAGATTTTGATTAAGGAATCCAAGGGATATGCGCTCGGCCTAAGGTAGAACGGAAGTGGTTGTCAGTCACGTGCGTTCATAGGTGAGAATGATGATGAGTGTCACGGATCATCACATTCATCAAGTTGAAGTGCAACGAATATCTTAGAACAGGAATAAATCGAATTGGATAGAAAATAGTAGTAATTGCATTGAGACTTGAGGTACAGCAAAGCTCCACACCCTTAATCTATGGTGTGTAGAAACTCCACCGTTAAAAATACATAAGTGAAAGGTTCAGGCATGGCTGAATGGCCAGCCCCCATGTGGTCACAAGACCGAATGATCAAAGACTTCTAATAAACTAGTAAAATGTTCTATTTATACTAAACTAGCTACTAGGGTTTACAAAGATAAGTAATTGATGCATAAATTCACTTCCGGGGCCCACTTGGTGTATGTTTGGGCTGAGCTTGATCTATCCATGAGCTGAGGCTTCTTTTGGAGTTGAACGCCAAGTTGTAACGTGTTTTGGGCGTTCAACTCCGGTTCGTGACGTGTTTCTGGCGTTTGACTCCAGACAGCAACATGGAACTGGCGTTGAGCACCAGTTTACGTCATCTAATCACGAATAAAGTATGAACTATTATATATTGCTGGAAAGCTCTAAATGTATACTTTCTAACGCCGTTGAGAGCGTGCCATTTGGAGTTTTGTAGCTCCAGAAAATCCATTTCAAGTGCAGGGAGGTCAGATTCCAACAGCATCAGCAGTCCTTTGTCGGCCTCCTATCAAAGTTTTGCTCAGGTCCCTCAATTTCAGCCAGAAAATACCTAAAATCACAGAAAAACATATAAACTCATAGTAAAGTCTAGAAATGTGAATTTAGCATAAAAACTAATGAAAATATCCCTAAAAGAAACTAGATCATACTAAAAACTACATAAAAACAATGTCAAAAAGTGTATAAATTATCCGCTCATCAGACTTCCAATTCTCATATCTTGTCAAGAGTTTATTTTACAGTTATTTATTTATTTTAATTGTCATTTGAATTACTTGTCATACTTCTTCCTTATTTCCAAAACCCCCAATTTTACCTTTTTCATAGCCAATAATAAGAACATACCTCCCTGCAATTCCTTGAGAAGACGAACCGAGGTTTAAATACTTCAGTTATCAATTTATTTAGGGGTTTATTACTTGTGACAACCAAAACGTTTGCACAAATGGATTTCTGTTGGTTTAGAATCTATATCTACAACGCGACTATTTTTATAAAATTCTTTACTAGCAAAAATCCTAACGTCGTTAGTCTCTTGGCACCTCTTTAGAACAAGTGCTAGATGGTCAAGACAGGAGCTGAATGAGTCTCCAAACACTGAAAAGTCATTCATGAAGACTTCCAGAAATTTTTCCACCATATCAGAGAAAATAGAGAGCATGCACCTTTGAAAGGTTGTAGGTGCATTGCACAAACCAAATGGCATCCTTCTGTATGCAAATACTCCGGATGGACATGTGAATGCTATTTTCTCTTGATCCTGGGGATCTACTGCAATTTGATTATAATCTGAATATCCATCCAGAAAGCAGTAGTATTCATGACCTGCTAGTCTTTCTAGCATTTGGTCTATGAATGGTAAAGAAAAATGATCCTTTCTGGTAGCTGTATTGAGCCTTCTATAATCAATACACATACGCCACCCTATAACTGTTCTTGTAGGAACCAGTTCATTTTTTTCATTATGAACCGCTGTTATACCACCCTTCTTAAGGACGACTTGGACAGGGCTTACCCAGGGGCTATCAGAAATGGGATAAATAATCCCAGCCTCTAGTAATTTAGTGACCTCCTTCTACACCACCTCCTTTATGGCTGGATTCAGCCGCCTCTGTGGTTGAACCACTGGCTTAGCGTCACCCTCCAATAAGATCTTGTGCATGCATCTAGCTGGGCTAATGCCCTTAAGATCACTAATGGACCACCCAAGAGCTGTCTTGTGTGTCCTCAGCACTTGAATTAGTGCTTCCTCTTCCTGTGGTTCTAAGGTAGAGCTTATGATTACAGGAAAGGTGTCACCTTCTCCCAGAAATGCATATTTCAGGGATGGTGGTAATGGTTTGAGCTCGGGTTTGGGAGGTTTCTCCTCTTCCTGAGGGATTTTCAGAGGTTCTATTATTCTCTCTGGTTCCTCCAGATCAGGCTGAGCATCTTTAAAGATATCCTCTAGCTCTGATTCGAGACTCTCAGTCATATTGACCTCTTTTACCAAAGAGTCAATAATATCAATGCTCATGCAGTCATTTGGGGTGTCTAGATGCTGCATAGCTTTGACAACATTCAACTTAAACTCGTCCTCATTGACTCTCAGGGTCACTTCCCCTTTTTAGACGTCAATGAGGGTTCGTCCAGTTGCTAGAAAAGGTCTTCCTAGAATGAGAGTTGCACACTTGTTCTCCTTCGTTTCCAACACCACAAAGTCAGTGGGAAAGGCAAATAGTCCAACCTTGACAATTATGTCTTCAATCACGCCTGATGGGTATTTAATGGAGCCATCAGCAAGTTGGAGACATATCCGGGTTGGTTTGACTTCTTCAATCAAACCAAGCTTTCTGATAGTAGATGCAGGTATTAGGTTGATACTTGCCCCAAGGTCACATAAAGCTTGCTTGGTACAAGTACCCTCTAATGTGCATGGTATCATAAAGCTTCCGGGATCTTTAAGCTTCTCAGGTAAGCTTTTCAAAATGACTGCACTGCATTCTTCAGTGAGGTAAACTTTTTCAGTTTCTCTCCAATCCTTCTTATGACTTAAGATCTCTTTCATGAACTTAGCATAAGAGGGTATTTGCTCAAGTGCCTCTGCAAATGGAATCTTTATTTCAAGAGTCCTGAGATAGTCTGCAAAGCGGGCAAATTGCTTATCCTGTTTCACTTGGCGGAGTTTCTGAGGATAAGGCATTTTGGCTTTGTATTCCTCAACCTTAGTTGCTGCAGGTTTACTACCTACAAAGGTGGTTTGAGAAGCCTTTTTAGAGGGGTTGCTATCAGCACTTGTATGTGTCTGATCCTCCACTGGCGTTTGAATGCCAGGGGTGGAAGCTAGAGTGGCGTTAGACGCCAACTCCTTACTTGTTTCTGGCATCTGAACGCCAGAACTATGCTTCCTTTGGGCGTTCAATGCCAATTCCTTGCTTGTTTCTGGCGTTGAATGCCATGACTGAGCATGGGTTGGGCGTTCAACGCCAGCTCTCCACCCCTTTTCTGGCGTTTAAGCGCCAGAATTATTCCTCTCTAGACTCTGACTGTCCTCAGAGGGATTTTGGGTAGCAGTTTGTTCATTTCTTGGCTTCCTGCTGCCTTGAAGTAAGGTATTTAATGTTTTTCCACTTCTTAATTGAACTGCTTGGCACTCTTCTGTTATTTGTTTTGACAATTGCTATTCTGTTTGCTTCAACTGCACTTCCATATTCATATTAGCCATTCTTGTTTCTTGCAATATCTCCTTGAATTTGGCTAGCTGTTTTGTTAGAAAATCTAATTGCTGATTGAATTCAGTAACTTGTTCTGCAGGACTTAGTTCAGCAGTTACTGTTTTAGCCTCTTCTTTCATGGAAGGTTCACTGCTTAGATACAGATGCTGATTTCTGGCAACTGTATCAATGAGCTCTTGAGCTTCTTCAATTGTCTTTCTCATGTGTATAGATCCACCAGATGAGTGGTCTAGAGAAATCTGATCTTTCTCTGTAAGCCCATAATAAAAGATGTCTAACTGCACCCACTCTGAAAACATTTTAGAGGGGCATTTTCTTAGCATCTCTTTGTATCTCTCCCAGGCATCATAAAGGGATTCATTATCTCCTTGTTTGAAGCCTTGGATGCTCAGCCTTAGCTGTGTCATCCGTTTTGGAGGAAAATAGTGATTCAGAAATTTTTCTGACAGCTGTTTCCATGTCTTTATGCTGTCCTTAGGTTGGTTATTTAACCACCTCTTAGCTTGGTCTTTTACAGCAAATGGAAACAGTAACAATCTGTAGACATCCTGATATACTTCCTTATCATGTACTGTGTCATCAATTTGTAAAAACTGTGCCAAAAACTCTGTAGGTTCTTCCTGTGGAAGATTAGAATACTGGCAACTTTGCTGCACCATGATAATGAGCTGAGGGTTCAACTCAAAGCTACTGACTCCGACGGAGGGTATACAGATACTACTCCCGTATGAAGCAGTAGTGGGGTTAGCATATGACCCCAGAGTCCTTCTGGACTGTTCATTTCCACTTAGGTCCATGATGGAGAAAGGGAGATGATGTGGATTTATTTTATTTATTTTATTATACTAAAAAAATTATTTTCAAAATAATAAAATAGAATAAAATAAAAACCAAAACAAAAAAAAACAAAAAATAAAAAATAAAATAAAAAAAATAAAAATAAAAAATTTCAAAATATTTTATGAAGATTTTCGAAAAAGTGAGGAGAGAGAAAGTGGTTAGGATATTTTTGAAAAAGATATGATTTGAAAAATTTTGACCAAGTCAACCCAAGTAATTCGAAAATTATGAGAAATTAAAGGAAAAGATATTTTTTATTTTTGAATTTTATGATGAAAGAGAAAAATACACAAAAGACACAAGACTTAAAATTTTAAGATTTTAATGCTCCTTGTTTTTCAAAAATTTTGGAGGGAAAACACCAAGGGACACCAAACCTAAAAATTTTAAGATCAAAACACAAAGAAGACTCAAGCACACCTTGAAAACTCACAAAAACAATAAGAACAAAAGAAAGAACACCAAACTTAAAAATTTTAGAAAACCAATTAAAATTTTTGAAAACTAAAGAAAAATTAACAAGAAAACACCAAACTTAAAGTTTGGTACAAGATTTAATCAAAGAAAAATTATTTTTGAAAAAAGTTTTAAAAGGAAGATACCCAATTGCCAAGAACATAAGCCAACGCTCTAGCTAACTGAGCTATAAATGTAACGTATTTTAACAAGGTATTTAATAAATAAAAATTTTTTTGAAACAAAAAATTTAAAAATGCACAAGAAAAACAAGAAAAGACACAAAACAAGATAAAACAAAGATCAAACAAGAAAAATTGGCAAGAATAATTTGAAGATCAAGGAAGAACAAAGAACATGCAATTCGAAAATTGAAAGACAAAGAAAAGCATGCAATTGACACCAAACTTAAAATATGAAACTAAACTCAAACAAAAGACGGCAAGAAAAATTAAAAACGAATAGAGAAAAATAATATTTTTGAAAGATTTTTTTAAAAGGAATAATAGAAGATGCAATCCTAGTGACTCTAAACAAAAAGACAAATTTTTCCTAATCCAAGTAATAAGATAAACCGTCAGTTGTTCAAACTCAAACAATCCCCGGCAACGGCACCAAAAACTTGGTGCACGAAAATTACACTCACACTATGTAATTCCACACAACTAACCAGCAAGTGCACTGGGTCGTCCAAGTAATACCTTACGTGAGTAAGGGTCGAATCCCACGGAGATTGTTGGCTTGAAGCAAGCTATGGTTATCTTATTATTCTTAGTCAGGATACCAATAGGGTTCTTTTAGCTTTAATTGTAAAAAGTGAAAGTGCATAAAATAAGTAATTGTTACGCAGTGATGGAGAATATGTTAGAGTTTTGGAGATGTTTTGTCTTCTGAATCCCTGCAACAATACTTTCTCACTTTCAAAAATGCAAGGCTCCTTCCATGGCAAGCTGTATGTAGGGCATCACCGTTGTCAATGGCTACTTCCCATCCTCTCAGTGAAAATGGTCCAAATGCTCTGTCACAGCACGGCTAATCATCTGTGGGTTCTCGATCATGTCGGAATAGGATCCATTGATCCTTTTGCATCTGTCACTACACCCAACACTCGCGAGTTTGAAGCTCGTCACAGTCATCCAATCCTTGAATCCTACTCGGAATACCACAGACAAGGTTTAGACCTTCCGGATTTTCAAGGATTCTACCAATGGATTCTAGCTTATACCACGAAGATTCTGATTAAGAAATCTAAGAGATACTCATTCAATCTAATGTAGAACGGAGGTGGTTGTCAGGCACACGTTCATGGGTTGAGAATGGTGATGAGTGTCACGGATCATCACCTTCTTCATATTGAAGCGCGAATGAATATCTTAGATAGGAACAAGCGTGTTTGTATAGAAAACAGAAATAATTGCATTAATTCATCGAGACGCTGCAGAGCTCCTCACCCCCAACAATGGAGTTTAGAGACTCATGCCATCAAAGAGTACAAAGTTCAGATCTAAAAATGTCATGAGATGCAAAATAAGTCTCTAAAAGTTGTTTAAATACTAAACTAGTAACCTAGGTTTACAGAAAATGAGTAAACTAAGATAGATGGTGCAGAAATCCACTTATGGGGCTCACTTGGTGTATGTTGGGGCTGAGACCTGAGCTTCTCACGTGCCTGGGCTGTTTCTGGAGTTAAATGTCAGGTTGTAACTTGTTTCTATCGTTTAACTTCAACTTGCAACCTGTTTGTGGCACTGGACGCCAGAATGCAACATGGAACTGGCGTTAGATGCCATTTTATGCCATTTATCTTCACGCAAAGTATGGACTATTATATATTGCTGGAAAGCCCTGGATGTCTACTTTCCAACCCAATTGAGAGCGTGCCAACTGAACTTCTGTAGCTCCAAAAACTCCATTCCGAGTGCAGGGAGGTTAGAATCCAATAGCATCAGCAGTCCTTTTTCAGCCTAAATTAGATTTTTGCTCAGCTCCCTCAATTTCAGCCAGAAAATACCTGAAATCACAGAAAAATACACAAACTCATAGTAAAGTCCAGAAATATGAAATTTTGCCTAAAAACTAATAAAAATATACTAAAAACTAAATAAAACATACTAAAAACTATATAAAATTACCCCCAAAAAGCGTATAAAATATTCGCTCATCACAACACCAAACTTAAACTGTTGCTTGTCCCCAAGCAACTAGATAAATAAAATAGGATAAAAAGAAATCAAGAAGCAATAGTATCTCAGAGTTTTAAGTGAAGCTCATATTCTAATTAGATGAGCGGGACTAGTAGCTTTTTGCTTCCAAACAGTTTTGGCATCTCACTTTATCCTTTGAAATTCAGAATGATTGGCATCCATAGGAACTCAGAATTCAGATAGTATTATTGATTCTCCTAGTTTCGTATGTTGATTCTTGAACACAGCTATTTTATGAGTCTCGGCCGTGGCCCTAAGCACTTTGTTTTCCAGCATTACCACCGGATACATAAATGCCACAGACACATAACTGGGTGAACCTTTTCAGGTTGTGACTTAGCTTTGCTCAAGTCCCCAATTAGAGGTGTCCAGAGTTCTTAAGCACACTCTTTTGCTTTGGATCACAACTTTAACCACTCAGTCTCAAGCTTTTCACTTGGACCTGCATGCCACAAGCACATGATTAGGGACATCTTGATCTAGCCACTTAGGCCAGGATTTACTTCCTTAGGCCCTCCTATCCATTGATGCTCAAAGCCTTGGATCCTTTTCACCCTTGCCTTTTGGTTTAAAGGGCTATTGGCTTTTTCTACCTCTTTTGATTTTTTTTTTCACTGCTTTTTCTTGCTTCAAGAATCAATTTCATGATTTTTCAGATCAGCAATAATATTTCTCTTGTTCATAATTCTTTCAGGAGCCAACAATTTTAACATTCATAAAATTCAATATAAAAAATATGCACTGTTCAAGCATTCATTCAGAAGACAAAAAGTGTTGCCACCACATATAAATAATTAGAATTTTCCTTATTAAGAACTCGAAAAAAATTATTGCCTTTTTATTCTAAAAATTTACTATTTGATTTATGTTTGATGATGATGAGAAAAATAAACTTAATTGGAGATAACATCAAAATAGAGATACTAATTACTACTACTAATATATAACTTCTAAGGTAAATTCTTAATAAGAACAATTGCCACAGAATTACGGCTAAGATTAGGACTCAACAACCTTTATTTTGGGAAATAGATGTTCCTCTAGTCTGTGGGGTGCTTGGTCCTTCAAGAGATAGCTTTTGACGCTTCAGTTCCTTCAAGTTACGCCTTTGCTCTTCTTGTTCCCTCAAGCAGTTCGCAAAGCATGCTATTTTGATTATTTTGTTCTTCCATTATTTGGTCCATAGCTTCTTGCAACTTGGCAACAGATGCTTCAAGATGCTCCCAGTATTCAATTTGAGGGATCTCCGGGAGGAATTCCTGTGCTCTCCTCTTGATGGGGTCATCCTGCACTTGTTGTCTTTCCATTGATATTTTGGTGATTGGTCGCTCAACTGAGATATACTCAGTTACTCCCATCTTCACCCCAGCATTTTTACATAGCATAGAGATTAAGCTTGGATAAGCCAATTTGGCATCTTTGGAGTTCTTGTTTGCAATTATGTAAAGTTCATACCAAATCAGCTGATGAACTTCCACTTCTTTTCCCAACATAATGCAATGGATCATTACCGCTCTTTTAATGGTGACTTCAGAGCAGTTGCTAGTGGGCAGTATAGAACACCCGATGAAGTCCAGCCAGCCTCTGGCGACTGGTCTGAGATCTTCTCTCTTAAATTGATTTGGGACGCCCTTGGTGCTGGTTGTCCACTTGGTTTCAGGGAGGCATATGTCCTCTAGAATCTTGTCCAAGCCCTTATTTGTTCTCATTATTCTCCTATTGAAGGAGTCTGGGTCATCTTTCAACTGAGGAAGCTTAAGGATCTCCCTGATTTTGTCAGGGTGGATGTGAACAATCTTTCCTCTGACCAAGGTCCGATAGTCATAGAGGGTCATTCCAGATATTCTCTGCCTGTCTGTTTGCCACAGATTAGCGTAGAATTCCTGAACCATGTTTCTTCCCACCTTTGTTTTAGGATTAGCTAGGATTTCTCAACTCCTATTTTGAATTTGCTCTTGGATCTCCGGATATTCATCTTCTTTCATATCGAATTTGACTTCCGGGATCACTGATCTTAGACCCATTATTTTGTGGTAATGGTCTGAATATTCTTTGGTTAAGAACTTTCCTTGATTTCAAAGTGGTTTTGGAATATTCTCTTTCTTGCCTCTTGGAGTGTTTTGCTTTCCCTTAGGAGCCATGATCTTAGTGGGTATGGCTTAGTGATCACGGATACACGCACCAAACTTAGATGTTTACTTGTCCTCAAGCAAAAAAAAAAAAAGAAAAGGAGAGGGATAGAAGGAGAGCTAATTTCAAATGGTGGATGAGAGGAAGGAGGCCAAATGTGGATTTAAATAGAGGGGGTGGGTTTTCGAAAATTTTGAAAAAAAAATATAAGATAGAAGATAGGATTTGTAAAAGATAAGTTTGATAGGAAAAAGATATAATTTAAAATTAAAAAGTTATGAAAGATATTTGAAAAAGATAAATCTGAATTTTGAAAAGAAAATATGATGAGTTTGAAAAGATTTGAAAAGAATTTAAAAAGATTTGAAAAGAAATTGAAGAGGATTAAAAAAAATTGTGTTCTGAATTAAGATACATTTGATATCTTTGAAAAGGGATTTTAGAAATTAGGATTAAAAATTTTTGGAATTGAAATTTGAAAGGTGGGAGTTTGTAACATGTTTATGCAAGAAATCATGAATTGAAACGTGAAAAATGGAAAAAATTTGAGTTGAAAACGAATTCACCTCCTCCCCACAATCCTGGCGTTAAACGCCCAAACGCTGCATGTTTTGGGCATTTAACGCCCATCTGTAGCTTCTCCTGGGCGTTTAACGCCCATCTGTTGCTTTTGGCTGGCGTTAAACGCCAAGAATTCCTTTGTCACTGGGCGTTTTTCTGAACGCCCAGGACGCTGTAAATCTGGCGTTCAACGCCCAGAAAGTGCTTCTTTCTGGCGTTTAACGCCCAGAAGATGCTTCTTTCTGACATTTAACGCCCTGATGGCTATCTCTACTGGCGTTGAACGCCCAATAGATGCTTCTTTTGTGCGTTTAATGGCCAAAACAGCTCTTACTGGCTTTTTCGCACCAGTGAGCTTCCTTTTTGCTGTTTTATCCTCTGAATCCTTCTGTAACTCTGTGAACTCAAGCAATTGCTATTTTACCTTGAAGATAATTGACATAAACCTGTAAAAATCAATTAATTAACAATTAAGCCTTGTTAATGGCTGGGTTGCCTCCCAGCAAGCGCTTCTTTATTGTCTTTAGCTGGACTATTACGGAGCTTTAATCAAGTCTCAATTTTAAGCATTCTTGCTCAAAATTGTTTTCAAGATAATGTTTGACTCTCTGTCCATTAACAATGAACTTTTTGTTAAAATCATTATCCTGAAGCTCTACGTAACCATATGGTGACACACTTGTAATCACATATGGTCCTCTCCACCGGGATTTCAATTTCCCGGGGAATAATCTGAGCCTAGAATTAAACAGCAGAACTTTCTGCCCTGGCTCAAAGACTCTGAATGACAGCTTCTTGTCATGCCATCTTTTTGCTTTTTCTTTGTAAATTTTTACATTTTCGAAAGCATTGAGTCTGAATTACTCTAGCTCATTTAACTGGAGCAATCATTTTTCTCCAACTGATTTGGCATCAAGGTTTAGGAATCTGGTTGCCCAGTAGGCCTTATGTTCCAGTTTCACTGTCAAGTGACATGCTTTTCCATACACAAGCTGGTATGGAGAGGTCCCTATAGGAGTCTTGAATGCTATTTTATATGCCCACAGAGCATCATCCAAGCTTCTTTCCCAATCCCTTCTACGGTTAATCACAGTCTGTTCCAGGATTCTTTTAAGTTCTCTATTAGAGACTTCAGCTTGCCCATTTGTCTGTGGATGATATGGAGTGGCCACCCTGTGGCTAACTCCATATCGAACCAAAGCAGAGTAAAGTTGTTTATTGCAGAAATGAGTGCCCCCATCACTGATTAGTACTCTAGGGATACCAAATCTGCTGAAGATGTATTTCTGGAGGAATTTCAGCACTGTCTTAGTATCATTATTGGGTGTTGCAATACCTTCCACCCATTTGGATACATAATCAACTGCCACCAGAATATAAGTGTTTGAGTATGATGGTGGGAAAGGCCCCATGAAGTCAATACCCCATACATCAAACAACTCAATCTCCAAGATCCCTTATTGAGGCATGGCATAACTGTAAGGTAGGTTGCCAGATTTTTGGCAACTGTCACAATTAAGTACAAACACTCGGGAGTCTTTATAGAGAGTAAGCCAGTAGAAGCCACATTGGAGGACTCTTGTGGCTGTTCGCTCACTTCTAAAATGTCCTCCATACTATGATCCATGGCAGTGCCAGAGGATCTTCTGTGCTTCTTCCTTAGGCACACATCTACGGATTACTCCGTCTGCACATCTCTTGAACAGATATGGTTCATCCCAAAGATAGTACTTTGCATCCTAATCAATTTCTTTGATTGCTGCCTACTGTACTCTTTGGGTATGAATCTCACTGTCTTGTAGTTTGCAATATCTGCAAACCATGGCACTTCTTGGATGGCAAAGAGTTGCTCATCCGAAAATTTTTCAGAGATCTCAGTAAGAGGGAGGGACGCCTCTTCTACTGGCTCTATTCGGGACAGGTGATCTGCTACTTGGTTCTCTGTCCCTTTTCTGTCTCTTATTTCTATATCAAACTCTTGCAGAAGCAACACTCATCTGATGAGTCTGGGTTTTGAATCCTGCTTTGTGAGTAGATATTTAAGAGCAGCATGGTCAGTGTACACAATCACTTTTGATCATGCTAAATAAGATTTGAACTTGTCAATGGCATAAACCACTGCAAGTAACTCTTTTTCTGTGGTTGTATAGTTCTTCTGTGCGTTATTTAAAACACGACTGGCATAGTAAATGACGTGCAGAAGCTTGTCATGCCTTTGTCCCAACACTGCACCAATGGTATGGTCACTGGCATCACACATTAGTTCAAATGGTAATATTCAGTCTGGTGCAGAGATGACTGGTGCTATGACCAGTTTAGCTTTCAGAGTCTCAAACGCCTGCAGACACTCCTTATCAAAGATAAATGGCGTGTCAACAGCTAGCAGATTACTCAGAGGTTTGGCGATTTTTGAAAAATCTTTTATAAACCTCCTATAGAATCCTGCATGCCCCAGAAAGCTTCTCATTGCCTTAACATTGGCAGGTGGTGGTAATTTCTCAATTACGTCTACCTTAGCTTGATCCACTTCTATTCCCTTGTTCGAAATTTTGTGCCCAAGGACAATTTCTTCACGTGCCTGGGCTGTTTATGGAGTTAAACGCCAGGTTGTAAACCTGTTTCTGGAGTTTAACTCCAACTTGCAACCTGTTTCTGGCGCTGGACGCCAAAATGCAACATGGAATTGGCGTTAGACGCCAGTTTACGTCATTTATCTTCGTGCAAAGTATAGACTATTATATATTGCTGGAAAGGCCTGGATGTCTACTTTCCAACGCAATTGAGAGCGTGCCAATCGGACTCCTTTAGCTCCAAAAAATCTATTCCGAGTGCAGGGAGGTCAGAATCCAACAGCATCAGCAGTCCTTTTTCAGCCTAAATCAGATTTTTGCTCAGCTCCTTCAATTTCAGCCAGAAAATACCTGAAATCATAGAAAAATACACAAACTTATAGTAAAGTACAGAAATATGAATTTTTCCTAAAAACTAATAAAAATATACTAAAAATTAAATAAAACATACTAAAAACTATATGAAATTACCCCCAAAAACCGTATAAAATATCCGCTCATCAATCGCTGAACCTTACATCTGGCCACGCGTACGCGTCGCTGAACGATGCTCCTGGTCACACGCACGCATTGGCCATACATGCGCGTCACTCCTTGCTTCTCAACTCTTTAGTATCTTGTGTTTCTTCCACTTCAACATGCTTCATCTTTATCCTTTAGGCAATTCTTGCCCCGTAAATATGAAAACACTTAACAAACACATCACGGTATCCAATGGTAATAAAGGAGAATAAAAAATTAACAATTTTAAGGCCTAAGGAAGCAAGTTTTCAATCATAGCACAAAATTAGGAAGGAAACTTAAAAACATGCAATTTACATGAATAAGTGTAAGAATAGTTGACAAAATCCACTCGATTCAGTCCAAAATATATCATAAATTAGTGGTATATTAGATCTCCCCACACTTAAATATTAGCATGTCATCATGCTAAGCTCAGGTGAGACAAAGGAGTGAAAGGAAAATGGTGAGACTTATGCAATGAAATTTATCTATAAGAATGCCACTACATGCTAAATGCTTCTACCTACTTAGTTAAAAGTAAACAAATTCTCCTAGACAAACATAAACTGGATTCCACTAATTCAGATTACACAATAAAGTACAAGTAAACTTGCAAGAAGAAAGCTCATAAAAGCCGGGAACAAAGAATCGAGCATCAAACCCTCACTGGAAGAGTATACACTCTAATCACTCTAGTGTTTAAGGGCCGATTCTCTCAGTTCTCTACTAATCTTACTTTCTAAGGCTTGCTCTTCTTCTACCAATCAACAAAATTTAATGCACAAATACACATATCAAGAGGTCTTTTCAAGGATTGTAATAGGATTAGGCTCAACGTAGGAATGTATTTGGTTAGGTGGACTAAAATCCAAATCCTTGATTAACCTAAACTTCCCACCTAACTTAAGACATTCCATGTTATCACAATGCAAAGCCTAGCCACCCATTAACTATTTTTTCACAAATACATGCACCTTAATATCTTTTGAATACAAATCATATGCATTAATTCACTTATTAGCCTTGGGGTATTTTATCCTTTTTTTATTACTTTCTCTTTTTCTTTTCTTTTTCTTTCCTTATTATTTATATTTTTTTTCTTCTTCTGTTTTTCAATGAGTTAATGCATATGATTAATGTGTTGGATGCATGAACAAGTGCCCAACTGTTTTCACATTTTCATATAAGAATATAAAATACCCAATTCCCTAACCAAGTAATTTCCAAACCCAATTTCCCCACACTTAATTCATTTACATCTCACTAGTCTAAGCTAACCAAGGATTCAAATTAGAGACATTTATTGTTTTTCGCTTAGAGTTAGTGATGTACTAATATAAAGAATAAATAGGGTAAAATAGGCTCAATATTGGGTTACAAAGGAAAATAAAAGGGTAAGGCCATATGGGTATGTGAGCTATAGTGAAACCAGGACTCAATCACGTAAGTGCATGCATACATCAAACAATGAAAATATAGAATCAAGCAAGATAAAGATCATAATTTTAGAGAGAACAACACACACCAAAATAAAACATTGGTTGATAAAATGCAACCAATTAAATAGGTTTAAAATCTCACTGGTTTTTTGTGTGTTCGAGCTCTAAAACCATGTTCCAAAATAAAATTCTTCAAACAAGTTCAAAAAGTTTTAATTCAAATTAGTGAAATGCTTTAAAGTAGTGTCTTGAAAAAGAAATTATCACTTCAACCAATTAGTTCCTAAATGCAAGCAACTAACTACTCATGCAAGTTATCCTATCTAACAAGAGAAAATTAAAATATTGGTGTTGAGAAAGAGAATTGTTACCTTTGGAAGTCAGTTACCGACCTCTCCATACTTAGTGCTTGGCACGGTCCTCTGTACCATCAGTAATGAGAAAAGTAGGGTTGGAATCATCACTCTCACTGTCCGGTTCATCATGGCTCTGCATGTTGTTATTTGAAGTGAATTTTGGGGTATCGAGCTCTGAATGCAATCGGTGTTTGTTGCGGCGCTCAATTTGCTCAATTCACCGACCTTGCCAGTCTAACATCCCAAGGATTTGAAGTAGCAGCTGATGGGTGGGTGGTGGTGGTGCATGTGGTGTGGATGATGGTGGAGCGGAAGATGAAGGGGCATCGACGGACGGGTCTTCATTCCGGCTCACATATGGCATTAGAGGTCTGATATATTTCCCATTCGGGAAAAATTCATCATCCCTAGGAATCATGGTCATCGTATCCCCAGCCCGATAGGAGACTCCCGCTGCAGATACCAAGTCTGTAACTAATGCGGGAAAAGGTAGGTTGCCCGCGATTTGAACTCGGCCCACAGCCTGTCAGATCAGTCGCGGCAAGTTAAGAGGTTTCTCTGTGAGGATGCACCAGACAAAAACGGCCATGTCAGCAATGAAAGTGGACTCATGAGTGCCTGAAAATATGTAGTGGGACATGAATTGTGCCCACACTCGAACCTCCAAAGTGAGTGCTTGGGAGGAGATGCTCTTGGGTCGAGTCCGGTATTGCCCATAGATCCAATCGCTGTCAGGTTGGGCAATGACTCTATGGACGCTATTCCAGTCAAATTGGAATGTCTGGCACTTAAGCTGTGCCTCTTGATAGGCATCCATCCCCTCCTGACTAGGTAAAAGATCAAGTACTTTCTGAATGGCACCTTCTGAAAAAGGGACTTGCTTTTGGCGCACAAAAATTGACTGATGGGTAGGCGAGTGATGATTGGCGTAGAATTTAACTACCCAAGTGAGATTAGCTTCTCGCGGCTGCCTCTTTAAGAATTCCCACTGTCTCCTTTCAATGCGGGCACCACAAATTCAACGAAGTGCGTTGGAAGAATGAAGAGGTGCTCATTGTGGTAGTTTCTCTCTGCTAAGACGGGGAACATCCGCTCATAATAGCGGTTAGTGAATCATGCAGAGTCTCGTGCCAAAAATTCCTTTTCTTCTTCATCAACTCGGATGGTCGTCATCACCCGCTTAGTAGGTGGCTTGACCCTTGAGGATGGTTGCGCCTTAGCCGGTGCAATTTTAGTTCCCTTCTTCGCCGGTGTCTTGTTAGAAGCCTTCTCTTTTCCTCTCTTGATGGCCATCCTGAAAAAGGAAGAAAAAGAAGGAATATTAAACTTAGAGAGCTAAACACCGGAAGTAAGAAAGTGCTAGTGATAGATGCCTGATGAGCGGATAATTTATACGCTTTTTGGCATTGTTTTTAGTATGTTTCTAGTAGGATTTAGTTAGTTTTTAGTATATTTTTATTAGTTTTTAGTTAAAATTCACTTTTATGGACTTTACTATGAGTTTGTGTATTTTTCTGTGATTTCAGGTATTTTCTGGCTGAAATTGAGGGACCTGAGCAAAAATCTGATTCAGAGACTGAAAAGGACTACAGATGCTGTTGGATTCTGACCTCCCTGCACTCGAAGTGAATTTTCTGGAGCTATAGAAGCCCAATTGGCGCGCTCTCAACGGCATTGGAAAGTATACATCCTGGGCTTTCCAGCAATCTATAATAGTCCATACTTTGCCCGAGATTTGATGGCCCAAACTGGCGTTCCAAATCAGCCCAAAACTGCCCGGCGTTAAACGCCGGAACTGGCACAAGAATGGGAGTTAAACGCCCAAACTGGCACAAAAGCTGGCGTTTAACTCCAAGAGAAGTCTCTACACGAAAATGCTTCAATGCTCAGCCCAAGCACACACCAAGTGGGCCCGGAAGTGGATTTTTATGTCATTTACTCATTTCTGTAAACCCTAGGCTACTAGTTCTCTACAAATAGGACCTTGTACTATTGTATTTTCATCTTTAGATCTTTGAATCTTTTGATCATCTTTGGATCACTTTAGATCCTTGATCAACTGGAGTCTTTTGATCATCTTTTGGGAGCTGGCCATTCGGCCATGCCTAGACCTTGTTCTTATGTATTTTCAACGGTGGAGTTTCTACACACCATAGATTAAGGTGTGGAGCTCTGCTGTACCTCGAGTATTAATGCAATTACTATTGTTCTTCTATTCAATTCAGCTTGTTCTTATTCCAAGATATTCATTCGCACTCAAGAACTTGATGAATGTGATGATTATGTGACGCTCATCATCATTCTCACTTATGAACGCGTGCCTGACAACCACTCCCGTTCTACAAGCAAACAAGGCTTGAATGTTTATCTCTTGGATTCCTTAATCGGGATCTTCGTGGTATAAGCTAGAATTGATGGCGGCATTCAAGAGAATTCGGAAGGTCTAAACCTTGTCTGTGGTATTCTGAGTAGGATTCAATGATTGAATGACTGTGACGAGCTTCAAACTCCTGAAGGCTGGGCGTTAGTGACAGACGCAAAAGAATCACTGGATTCTATTCCAACCTGATTGAGAACCGACAGATGATTAGCCGTGCCGTGACAGGGTGCGTTGAATATTTTCACTGAGAGGACGGGATTGTAGCCACTGACAATGGTGATGCCCAACATACAGCTTGCCATGGAAAGGAGTAAGAAGGATTGGATGAAGACAGTAGGAAAGCAGAGAGACGGAAGGGACAAAGCATCTCCATACGCTTATCTGAAATTCTCACCAATGAATTACATAAGTATCTCTATCTTTATGCTTTATTCATATATCATTCATAACCATTTGAATCTGCCTGACTAAGATTTACAAGATGACCATAGCTTGCTTCATACCAACAATCTCTGTGGGATCGACCCTTACTCGCGTAAGGTTTATTACTTGGACGACCCAGTGCACTTACTGGTTAGTTGTGCGAAGTTGTGATAAAGAGTTGAGATTTCAATTGAGCGTACCATGTTGATGGCGCCATTGATGATCACAATTTCGTGCACCAAGTTTTTGGCGCCGTTGCCGGGGATTGTTTCGAGTATGGACAACTAACAGTTCATCTTGTTGCTTAGATTAGGTATTTTTCAGAGTTCTTAAGAATGAATTCTAGTGTTTCAAGGTGATGTTCTTATCATCACCAAAGCTGATTGATTCTCATCAATTTAGCTCTTGAATGCAATGTCCTACTGAAGCTTGGCTAGCCATGTCTAATTTCTTTAGACTGAAGCTTTAGACTAACATTGCATGATTCCTGGAATTTTCATTAAGAATTTTGATATCTTTATTTTCTTTTCCACTTAATTTTCGAAAAATCCAAAAAAAAATTACAAAATCATAAAAACCAAAAATATTTTATGTTGAGTCTAGTGTCTCATTTTAAGTTTGGTGTCAATTGCATGTTTCTGTTCTTCTTGCATTCATTCATGTGTCTTAAGTGATCTTCAAGATGTTCTTGATGATTTCCTTGCTCTGATCTTTGAATTCTCTTGACTTGAGTGTTTTGTCATATGTATTCTCATTTTGTTAGTGTTAGTAGTATACAAACTGCTATGTTTGGTGTCTTGCATGCATTGTTATTTGATTTTAGTTGCATTTTGATTATTCTTCATCATTAAAAATCCAAAAAAATTTTAATTTGTGTCTTTTCAAGTCAATAATACAGAGAATTGAAGATTCAGAACATACAGCAGAGGAATTACACAGAAAAAGCTGGGCGTTCAAAACGCCCAGTGAAGAAGGGCAAACTGGCGTTTAAACGCCAGCCAGGGTGCCTGGCTGGGCGTTTAACGCCCAAAAGGGTAGTGTTTTGGGCGTTAAACGCCAGAATGTGCACCATTCTGGGCATTTAACGCCAGGATGGCACAAGAGGGAAGATTCTATTTTCAATTCAAATTTTTTTCAGGTTTTCAAAATTTTTCAAAATCAAATCTTTTTCAAATCATATCTTTTCAATCATATGTTTTCAAAATCAATTTCTTTCCATTTTCAAAAATACTTGCTATCAATTAATGATTTGATTCAACATTTCAAGTATGTTGCCTTTTCTGTTGAGAAAGGTTTAATGTTTGAATCATATCTTTCCTTGTTAGCCAAGTCATTAATTTTTAAAATCAAATCTTTTTAAATTGTTTTTCAAATCATATCTTTTCAATCACATCTTTTTAAAACCATAACTTTTCAATCATATCTTTTTCAAAATAGTTTTCAATCATATCATTTTGATTTCTAATTTCAAAATCTTTTTCAAAAATCACTTGATTTCTTTTACACTCTTAGTTTTCGAAAATCAATTAGTATTTTTCAAAATGTTTTTAAAATCTTTTACTTAATTTTCAAAAATTTCTTCCCCTCTTCTCAAATCCTTCTATTTATGGACTAACATTATTCCTCAATGAACAATTCGAACTCCATCTCTCTTGATAAGTTCGAATTCTTCTACTTCTTCCTTCTATTTTTCTTTTCCTCTGACACCTCAAGGAATCTCTATACTGTGACGTAGAGGATTCCATATTTTCTTGTTTTCTTCTCTTTCATATGAGCAGGAGCAAAGACAAAAGCATTCTTGTTGAGGCTGACCCTGAACCTGAAAGGACCTTGAAGCGAAAGCTAAGAGAAGCTAAGGCATAACTCTCGGTAGAGGACCTAACAAAAATCTTCAAAGAAGAAAACATGGCATCCGAAAACAACAACAATGCCAACAATGCAAGGAAGGTGCTGGGTGACTTTACTGCACCTACTTCTGACTTCTATGGGAGAAGCATCTCTATCCCTGCCATTGGAGCAAACAACTTTGAGCTTAAGTCTCAATTAGTTTCTCTAATACAACAGAATTACAAGTTCCATGGACTTCCATTGGAAGATCCTCATCAGTTTTTAGCTGAATTCTTGCAAATCTGTGACACTGTCAAGACTAATGGGGTTGACCCTGAGGTCTACAGACTTATGCTATTCCCTTTTGCTGTAAGAGACAGAGCTAGGATATGGTTGGACTCACAACCTAAAGAAAGCCTGAACTCTTGGGAAAAGCTAGTCAATGCCTTCTTGGCAAAGTTCTTTCCACCTCAAAAATTGAGTAAGCTTAGAGTGGAAGTCCAAACCTTCAGACAGAAGGAAGGTGAATCCCTCTATGAAGCTTGGGAAAGATACAAACAATTGATCAGAAAGTGTCCCTCTGACATGCTTTCTGAATGGAGCATCATAGGTATTTTCTATGATGGTCTGTCAGAACTGTCCAAGATGTCATTGGATAGCTCTGCTGGAGGATCTCTTCATCTGAAGAAGACGCCTACAGAAGCTCAAGAACTAATTGAAATGGTTGCAAATAACCAATTCATGTACACTTCTGAAAGGAATCCTGTGAACAATGGGACGAATCAGAAGAAATGAGTTCTTGAGATTGATACTCTGAATGCCATACTGGCTCAGAATAAAATATTGACTCAGCAAGCCAATTTGATTTCTCAAAGTCTGGCTGGAATGCAAAATGCACCAGGCAGTACTAAGGATCCTTCATCTAAAGAAGAAGCTTATGATCCTGAGAACCCTTCAATGGAAGAGGTGAATTACATGGGAGAACCCTATGGAAACACCTATAATTTTTCATGGAGAAATCATCCAAATCTCTCATGGAAGGATCAACAGAGACCTCAACAAGGTTTCAACAACAATAATGGTGGAAGAAACAGGTTTAGCAATGGCAAGCCTTTTCCATCATCTTCTCAGCAACAGACAGAGAGTTCTAAGCAGAACCACTCTGACTTAGCAACCATGGTCTCTGATCTAATCAAAACCACTAAAAGTTTCATGACTGAAACAAGGTCCTCCATTAGGAATTTGGAGGCACAAGTGGGACAGCTGAGCAAGAAAATTACTAAACTCCCTCCTTGTACTCTTCCAAGCAATACAGAAGAAAATCCAAAAGGAGAGTGCACGGCCATCAACATGGCCGAACTTGGAGAGGAGGAAGAGGCAGTGAACGCCACTGAGGAAGACCTCAATGGACGTCCACTGACCTCCAATGAGTTCCCTAATGAGAAACCATGGGAATCTAAGGCTCACACTGAGACCATAGAGATTCCAATGGATTTACTTCTGCCATTCACGAGCTCTGATGAGTATTCTTCCTCTGAAGAGGATGAATATGTCACTGAAGAGCAAATTGCTAAATACCTTGGAGCAATCATGAAGCTAATGATAAGTTATTTGGCAATGAGACTTGGGAGGATGAACCTCCTTTGCTCACCAAAGAACTGGATGACTTGTCTAGGCAGAGATTACCTCAAAAGAGACAAGATCCTGGGAAGTTTTCAACACCTTGTACCATAGGCACCATGACCTTTAAGAAGGCTCTATGTGACTTAGGGTCAAGTGTAAACCTCATGCCTCTCTCTGTAATGGAGAAGCTAGGGATCTTTGAGGTGCAAGCTGCAAGAATCTCACTAGAGATGGCAGATAATTCAAGAAAACAAGCTTATGGACTTGTAGAAGATGTTCTGGTAAAGATTGAAGACCATTACATCCCTGCTGATTTCATAGTCCTAGAGACTGGGAAGTGCATGGATGAATCCATCATCCTTGGCAAACCCTTCCTAGCCACAGCAAAGGCTGTGATTGATGTAGACAGAGGAGAATTGATCATTCAAATGAATGAAGAATCCTTTGTGTTTAAGGCATAAGGATAACCCTCTGTTACCATGGAGAGGAAGCATGAAGAGCTTCTCTCAAAATAGAGTTAAACAGAGCCCCCACAGTCAAACTCTAAGTTTGGTGTTGGGAGGCCACAACCAACTTCTAAGTTTGGTGTTAAACCCCCATATTCAATCTCTAAGTTTGGTGTTGGGAGGTTCCAACATTGCTCTGAATATCTGTGAGGCTCCATGAGAGCCCACTGTCAAGCTACTAACATTAAAGAAGCGCTTGTTGGGAGGCAACCCAATGTTATATTTTATCTATTTTCCTTTGTTATTTTATGTTTTCTGTAGGTTGATGATCATGAGAAGTCACAAAATCAATTGAAAAAGCAAAAATAGAATGAAAAACAGAAAGAAAAACAGCACACCCTGGAGGAAGAACCTGCTGGCGTTTAAACGCCAGTAAGGGCCAACAAATGGGCGTTTAACGCCCAGTCTGGCACCATTCTGGGCGTTTAACGCCAGAAAGGGGCACCAGACTGGCGTTAAACGCCAGGAAAGGGCAAGAAGTTGGCGTTAAATGCCAGAAATGGGCACCAGCCCGGTGTTTAACGCCAGAATTGGCACAGAGAGCAATTTTGCTCGCCACTTGGTGCAGGGATGACTTTTCCTTGACACCTCAGGATTTGTGAACCCCACAGGATCCCCACCTACCCCACCACTCTCTCTCTTCTTCACCCATTCACCAATCACCTCAACACCTCTTCCCCAAAAACCCTTCACCTATCAAATCCCATCTTTCTCTTCACCACTCACATCCATCCTTCATAAAACCTCACCTACCTCACCATTCAAATTCAAACCACTTTTCCAACCAAACCCACCCTCCCATAGCCGAACCCTACCCCTCTCTTCACCCCTATATAAACCCATCTCCACTCCTTCATTTTCACACAACCTAAACACTACTTCTCCCCCTTTGGCCGAACCATAAGCCATCTCCATCTCCTCTATTTCTTCTTCTTCTACTCTCTTCTTTCTTCTTTTGCGCGAGGACGAGCAAACCTTTTAAGTTTGGTGTGGTAAAAGCATTGCTTTTTGTTTTTCCATAACCATTTATGGCATCCAAGGCCGGAGAAACCTCTAGAAAGAGGAAAGAGAAGGCAAAAGCTTCCACCTCCGAGTCATGGGAGATGGAGAGATTCATCTCAAGGGTGCATCAAGACCACTTCTATGAAGTTGTGGCCTTGAAGAAGGTAATCCCCGAGGTCCCTTTCAAACTCAAAAAGAGTGAATATCCGGAGATCCGACATGAGATTCGAAGAAGAGGTTGGGAAATTCTTACTAACCCTATTTAACAAGTCGGAATCTTAATGGTTCAAGAGTTCTATGCCAATGCATGGATCACCAAGAACCATGATCAAAGTGTGAACTCGGACCCAAAGAATTGGCTTACAATGGTTCGGGGGAAATACTTAGATTTTAGTCTGGAAAATGTAAGGTTGGCATTTAACTTGCCCATGATGCAAGGAGATGAACACCCTTACACTAGAAGGGTCAACTTTGATCAAAGGTTGGACCAAGTCCTCACAGTCATTTGTGAAGAGGGCGCCCAATGGAAGAGAGATTCAAGAAGGAAGCCGGTTCAATTGAGAAGGCATGACCTCAAGCCCGTAGCTAAGGGATGGTTGGAATTTATCCAACGCTCAATCATTCCCACTAGCAACCGGTCTGAATTTACTCTAGACCGGGCCATCATGATTCATAGCATCATGATTGGAGAAGAAGTAGAAGTTCATGAGGTTATAGCCCAAGAACTTTATAAGGTGGCGGACAAGTCCTCTACCTTGGCAAGGTTAGCCTTTCCTCATCTCATTTGTCACTGGTAGCGCGAAATTGTGATCACTACTTTTCACAACTCAAATAATCCCTAGTAATGGCCCCAAAAACTTGGTGCTCAATACCATGGCATAAACACAACTTCGCACAACTAACCAGCAAGTGCACTGGGTCGTCCAAGTAATAAACCTTACGCGAGTAAGGGTCGATCCCACGGAGATTGTTGGTATGAAGCAAGCTATGGTCACCTTGTAAATCTCAGTCAGGCAGACTCAAATGGTTATGGATGATATATGAATAAAACATAAAGATAAAGATAGAGATACTTATGTATTCCATTAGTGAGAATTTCAGATAAGCGAATGGAGATGCTTTGTCCCTTCCGTCTCTCTGCTTTCCTACTGTCTTCATCCAATCCTTCTTACTCCTTTCCATGGCAAGCTGTATGCAAGGGTTTCACCGTTGTCAGTGGCTACCTCCCATCCTCTCAGTGGAAATGTTCAACGCACCCTGTCACGGCACGGCTGTCCAGCTGTCGGTTCTCGATCATGTCGGAATAGAATCCAGTAATTCTTTTGCGTCTGTCACTAACGCCCCACAATCGCAAGTTTGAAGCACGTCACAGTCATTCAATCATTGAATCCTACTCAGAATACCACAGACAAGGTTTAGACCTTCCGGATTCTCTTGAATGCAGTCATCAATTCTAGCTTATACCACGAAGATTCCGGTTAAAGAATCCAAGAGATATCTACCCAATCTAAGGTAGAACGGAGGTGATTGACGGTCACACGTTCATAGGTGAGAATGATGATGAGTGTCACGGATCATCACATTCATCAAGTTGAAGAACAAGTGATATCTTGGAACAAGAACAAGCTGAATTGAATAGAAGAACAATAGTAATTGCATTAATACTCGAGGTACAGCAGAGCTCCACACCTTAATCTATGGTGTGTAGAAACTCCACCGTTGAAAATACATAAGAACAAGGTCTAGGCATGGCCGTGAGGCCAGCCTCCCAAAGAGGGTTCAATCATAAAAACATGATCAAAAGATTTAAATACAATAGTAAAAGGTCCTATTTATAGGGATCTAGTAGCTTAAGAATTACAAAGATGAGTAAATGACATAAAAATCTACATCCGGGCCCACTTGGTGTGTGCTTGGGCTGAGCATTGAAGCATTTTCGTGTAGAGACTCTTCTTGGAGTTAAATGCCAGCTTTTGTGCCAGTTTGGGCGTTTAACTCCCACTTTGGTGCCAGTTCCAGCGTTTAACGCTGGGAATTCTGAAGGTGACTTTGAACGCCGGTTTGGGCCATCAAATCTTGGGCAAAGTATGGACTATCATATATTGCTGGAAAGCCCAGGATGTCTACTTTCCAACGCCGTTGAGAGCGCGCCAATTAGTTTTCTGTAGCTCCAGAAAATCCACTTCGAGTGCAGGGAGGTCAGAATCCAACAGCATCTGCAGTCCTTTTCAGTCTCTGAATCAGATTTTTGCTCAGGTCCCTCAATTTCAGCCAGAAAATACCTGAAATCACAGCAAAATACACAAACTCATAGTAAAATCCAGAAAAGTGAATTTTAACTAAAAACTAATAAAAATATACTAAAAACTCAACTAAATATACTAAAAACATACTAAAAACAATGCCAAAAAGCGTACAAATTATCCGCTCATCACAACACCAAACTTAAATTGTTGCTTGTCCCCAAGAAACTGAAAATCGAATAAGATAAAAAGAAGAGAATATGCAATGAACTCCAAAAACATCTATGAAGATCAGTATTAATTAGATGAGCGGGGCTTTTAGCTTTTTGCCTCTGAATAGTTTTGGCATCTCACTTTATCCTTTGAAATTCAGAATGATTGGCTTCTTTAGGAACTCAGAATCCAGATAGTGTTATTGATTCTCCTAGTTAAGTATGATGATTCTTGAACACAGCTACTTTATGAGTCTTGGCCGTGGCTCAAAGCACTCTGTCTTCCAGTATTACCACCGGATACATACATGCCACAGACACATAATTGGGTGAACCTTTTCAGATTGTGACTCAGCTTTGCTAGAGTCCCCAATTAGAGGTGTCCAGGGTTCTTAAGCACACTCTTTTTACCTTGGATCACGACTTTAACCGCTCAGTCTCAAGTTTTCACTTGACACCTTCACGCCACAAGCACATGGTTAGGGACAGCTTGGTTTAGCCGCTTAGGCCAGGATGTTATTCCTGTAGGCCCTCCTATCCACTGATGCTCAAAGCCTTGGATCCTTTTTATTACCCTTGCCTTTTGGTTTAAAGGGCTATTGGCTTTTTCTGCTTACTTTTTCTTTTTCTCTTCTATTTTTTTCGTTTTTTTTTCTCTTTTTTTTTGTATTCACTGCTTTTTCTTGCTTCAAGAATCATTTTTGTGATTTTTCAGATCCTCAGTAACATGTCTCCTTTTTCATCATTCTTTCAAGAGCCAACAACTTTAACATTCATGAACCACAAATTCAAAAGACATATGCACTGTTTAAGCATACATTCAGAAACAAAAGCATTGCCACCACATCAAAATAATTAATCTGTTATAAAATTTGAAATTCATGCAATTCTTTTCTTTTTTCAATTAAGAAAAATTTTTTTATTCAAGAAAGGTGATGGATTCATAGGACATTCATAACTTTAAGGCATAGACACTAATGATCATAAGACACAAACATGGATAAACATAAAGCATAATTTTCGAAAAACAGAAAAATAAAGGACAAGGAGATTAAAGAACGGGTCCACCTTAGTGATGGCGGCTTGTTCTTCCTCTTGAAGGTCTTATGGAGTGCTTGAGCTCCTCAATGTCTCTTCCTTGTCTTTGTTGCTCCTCTCTCATGATTCTTTGATCTTCTCTAATTTCATGGAGGAGGATGGAATGTTCTTGGTGCTCCACCCTTAGTTGTCCCATGTTGGAACTCAATTCTCCTAGGGAGGTGTTGTTTTGCTCCCAATAGTTTTGTGGAGGAAAGTGCATCCCATGAGGTATCTCAGGGACTTCATGATGAGTGGGATCTCTTGTTTGCTCCATCCTTTTCTTAGTGATGGGCTTATCCTCATCAATGAGGATGTCTCCTTCTATGTCAACTCCAACTGAATAACAGAGGTGACAAATGAGATGAGGAAAGGCTAACCTTGCCAAGGTAGAGGACTTGTCCGCCACCTTATAGAGTTCTTGGGCTATAACCTCATGAACTTCTACTTCCTCTCCAATCATGATACTATGAATCATGATGGCCCGGTCTAGAGTAACTTCGGACTGGTTGCTAGTGGGAATGATTGAGCGTTGGATAAACTCCAACCATCCCCTAGCTACGGGCTTGAGGTCGTGCCTTCTTAATTGAACCGGCTTCCCTCTTGAATCTCTCTTCCATTGGGCGCCCTCTTCACAAATGTCAGTGAGGACTTGGTCCAACCTTTGATCAAAGTTGACCCTTCTAATGTAAGGATGTTCATCTCCTTGCATCATGGGCAAGTTGAATGCCAACCTTACATTCTTCGGACTAAAATCTAAGTATTTCCCCCGAACCATTGTAAGCCAATTCTTTGGATCCGGGTTCACACTTTGATCATGGTTCTTGGTGATCCTTGCATTGGCGTAGAACTCTTGAACCATTAATATTCTGACTTGTTGAATGGGGTTGGTGAGAACTTCCCAACCTCTTCTTCGAATCTCATGTCGGATCTCCGGATATTCACTCTTTTTGAGTTTGAAAGGGACCTCGATGATCACCTTCTTCAAGGCCACAACTTCATAGAAGTGATCTTGATGCACCCTTGAGATGAATCTCTCCATCTCCCATGACTCGGAGGTGGAAGCTTTTGCCTTCCCTTTCCTCTTTCTAGAGGTTTCTCCGGCCTTGGATGCCATAAATGGTTATGGAAAAACAAAAAGCAATGCTTTTACCACACCAAACTTAAAAGGTTTGCTCGTCCTCGAGCAAAAGAAGAAAGAAGAGAGTAGAAGAAGAAGAAATGGAGGAGAGGGAGATGACTTTGTGGTTCGGCTATTATGGGTGGGTTTGGGAGGGAAAGTGGTTTGAATTTGAATGGTGAGGTAGTTGGGGTTTGATGAAAGATGGATGTGAGTGGTGAAGAGAAAGATGGGATTTGATAGGTGAAGGGTTTTTGGGGAAGAGTGGTTGAGGTGATTGGTGAATGGGTGAAGAAGAGAGAGGGTGGTGGGGTAGGTGGGGATCCTGTGGGGTCTACAGATCCTGAGGTGTCAAGGAAAATTCAACCCTGCACCAAATGGCATGCAAAAATGCGTTTTGAGCCAATTCTGGCGTTAAACGCCGGGCTGGTGCCCATTTCTGGCGTTTAACGCCAGCTTCTTGCCCTTTTCTGGCGTTTAACGCCAGTCTGGTGCCCCTTTCTGGCGTTAAACGCCCAGAATGGTGCCAGACTGGGCGTTAAACGCCCATCTGCTAGCCTTACTGGCGTTTAAACGCCAGTAGGTTCTTCCTCCAGGGTGTGCTGTTTTTCTTCCTGTTTTTCATTCTGTTTTTGCTTTTTCAATTGATTTTGTGACTTCTCATGATCATCAACCTACAAAAAACATAAAATAACAAAGGAAAATGGATAAAATATAACATTGGGTTGCCTCCCAACAAGCGCTTCTTTAATGTTAGTAGCTTGACAAAGGGCTCTCATGGAGCCTCACAGATACTCAGAGCAATGTTGGAACCTCCCAACACCAAACTTAGAATTTGAATGCAAGGGTTCAACACCAAACTTAGAGTTTGGTTGTGGCCTCCCAACACCAAACTTAGAGTTTGACTGTGGGGGCTCTGTTTGGCTCTGTTTTGAAAGAAGCTCTTCATGCTTCTTCTCCATGGTGACAGAGGGATATCCTTGAGCCTTAAACACAAAGGATTCTTCATTCATTTGAATGATCAGTTCACCTCTATCAACATCAATCACAGCCTTTGCTGTGGCTAGGAAGGGTCTGCCAAGGATGATGGATTCATCCATGCACTTCCCAATCTCTAGGACTATGAAATCAGCAGGGATGTAATGGTCTTCAATCTTCACCAAAACATCCTCTACAAGTCCATAAGCTTGTTTTCTTGAGTTGTCTGCCATCTCTAGTGAGATTCTTGCAGCTTGTACCTCAAAGATCCCTAGCTTCTCCATTACAGAGAGAGACATGAGGTTTACACTTGACCCTAAGTCACACAGAGCCTTTTTGAAGGTCATGGTGCCTATGGTACAAGGTATAGAGAACTTCCCAGGATCTTGTCTCTTTTGAGGTAATTTCTGCCTAGACAAGTCATCCAGTTCTTTGGTGAGCAAAGGAGGTTCGTTCTCCCAAGTCTCATTACCAAATAACTTGTCAATTATCTTCATGATTGCTCCAAGGTATTTTAGCAACTTGCTCTTTAGTGACATAGTCATCCTCTTCAGAGGAAGAATACTCATCAGAGCTCATGAATGGCAGAAGTAAGTCCAGTGGAATCTCTATGGTATCAATGTGAGCCTCAGATTCCCATGGTTCCTCATTAGGGAACTCATTGGAGGCCAGTGGACGTCCATTGAGGTCTCCCTCAGTGGCATTCACTGCCTCTCCTTCCTCTCCAAATTCGGCCATGCTGATGGCCTTGCACTCTCCTTTTGGATTTTCTTCTGTATTGCTTGGAAGAGTACTAGGAGGGAGTTCAGTAACTTTCTTGCTCAGCTGTCCCACTTGTGCCTCCAAATTCCTAATGGAGGACCTTGTTTCAGTCATGAAACTTTGAGTGGCTTTGATTAGATCAGAGACCATGGTTGCTAAGTCAAAGGGGTTCTGCTTAGAATTCTCTGTCTGTTGCTGAGAAGATGATGGAAAAGGCTTGCCATTGCTAAACCTGTTTCTTCCACCATTATTGTTGTTGAAACCTTGTTGAGGTCTCTGTTGATCCTTCCATGAGAAATTTGGATAATTTCTCCATGAAGAATTATAGGTGTTTCCATAGGGTTCTTCCATGTAATTCACCTCTTCCATTGAAGGGTTCTCAGGATCATAAGCTTCTTCTTCAGATGAAGCATCCTTAGTACTGTTTGGTGCATTTTGCATTCCAGACAGACTTTGAGAAATCAAATTGACTTGTTGAGTTAATATTTTATTCTGAGCCAATATGGCATTCAGAGTATCAATCTCAAGAACTCCTTTCTTCTGATTTGTTCCATTGTTCACAGGATTCCTTTCAGAAGTGTACATGAATTGGTTATTTGCAACCATTTCAATTAGTTCTTGAGCTTCTGTAGGCGTCTTCTTCAGATGAAGAGATCCTCCAGCAGAGCTATCCAAAGACATCTTGGACAGTTCAGAGAGACCATCATAGAAAATACCTATGATGCTCCATTCAGAAAGCATATCAGAGGGACACTTTCTGATCAATTGTTTGTATCTTTCCCAAGCTTCATAGAGGGATTCTCCTTCCTTCTGTCTGAAGGTTTGGACCTCCACTCTAAGCTTACTCAATTTTTGAGGTGGAAAGAACTTTGCCAAGAAGACATTGACTAGCTTTTCCCAAGAGTTCAGGCTTTCTTTAGGTTGTGAGTCCAACCATATTCTAGCTCTGTCTCTTACAGCAAAAGGGAATAGCATAAGTCTGTAGACCTCAGGGTCAACCCCATTAGTCTTGACAGTGTCACAGATTTGCAAGAATTCAGCTAAAAACTGATGAGGATCTTCCAATGGAAGTCCATGGAACTTGCAATTCTGTTGCATTAGAGAAACTAATTGAGGCTTAAGCTCAAAGTTGTTTGCTCCAATGGCAGGGATAGAGATGCTTCTCCCATAAAAGTCGGGAGTAGGTGCAGTAAAGTCACCGAGCACCTTCCTTGCATTGTTGGCATTGTTGTTATTTTCGGCTGCCATGTCTTCTTCTTCTCTGAAGATTTCTGTTAGGTCCTCAGAGAGTTGTGCCTTAGCTTCTCTTAGCTTTCGCTTCAAGGTCCTTTCAGGTTCAGGATCAGCCTCAACAAGAATGCTTTTGTCTTTGCTCCTGCTCATATGAAAGAGAAGAGAACAAGAAAATATGGAATCCTCTATGTCACAGTATAGAGATTCCTTGAGGTGTCAGAGGAACAGAAAAATAGAAGAAAGAGGTAGAAGAATTCGAACTTAGTGAGATAGAGTTCGAATTGTGCATTGAGGAGGAGTGATACTCCATAAATAGAAGGACGTGAGAAGAGGGGAAGAGATTTTTCGAAAATTAATTAAAAAGATTTTAAAAACATTTTGAAAAAAATTTTTGAAGAAGATATGATTGAAAACTTTTTTTGAAAAAGATGTGATTGAGAAGATATGATTTGAAAAACAATTTTAAAAAGATTTGATTTTAAAAATTAATGACTTGCCTAACAAGAAAAGATATGATTCAAACATTAAACCTCTCTCAACAGAAAAGGCAACATACTTGAATTGTTCAATCAAATCATTAATTGTTAGCAAGTATCTTTGAAAAAGGAAAGAAATTGATTTTGAAAAAGATTTGATTGAAAAGATTTGATTTGAAAAAGATTTGATTTTGAAAAACTTTGAAAACTTAAAAAAAAATCTGAATTAAAAACAGAATCTTCCCTCTTGTGCCATCCTGGCATTAAACGCCCAGAATGGTGCACATTCTGGCGTTTAACGCCCAATACTCTACCTTTTTGGGCGTTAAACGCCCAACCAGGCACCCTGGCTGGCGTTTAAACGCCAGTCTGTCCTTCTTCACTGGGCGTTTTGAACGCCCAGCTTTTTCTGTATAATTCCTCTGCTGCATGTTCTGAATCTTCAGTTCCCTGTACTATTGACTTGAAAATAGAACCAAGATCAAATAACAATGCATGCAAGACACCAAACTTAAAATTAGACACTAGACTCAAACAAGAAACATAAAATTTTTTTTTGTTTTTATGATTTTGTAATTTTTTTTGGATTTTTCGAAAATTAAGTGGAAAAGAAAATAAAGGTATCAAAATTCTTAATGAGAATTCTAGGAATCATGCAATGTTAGTCTAAAGCTTCAGTCTAAAGGAATTACAAATGAATAGCCAAGCTTCAGCAGGACATTGCATTCAAGAGCTAAATTGATGATAATCAATCAGCTTTGGTGATGATAAGAACATCACCTTGAAACACTAGAATTCATTCTTAAGAACTCTGAAAAATACCTAATCTAAGCAACAAGATGAACCGTCAGTTGTCCATACACGAAACAATCCCCGGCAACGGCGCCAAAAACTTGGTAGCGCGAAATTGTGATCACTACTTTTCACAACTCAAATAATCCCTAGTAATGGCCCCAAAAACTTGGTGCTCAATACCATGGCATAAACACAACTTCGCACAACTAACCAGCAAGTGCACTGGGTCGTCCAAGTAATAAACCTTACGCGAGTAAGGGTCGATCCCACGGAGATTGTTGGTATGAAGCAAGCTATGGTCACCTTGTAAATCTCAGTCAGGCAGACTCAAATGGTTATGGATGATATATGAATAAAACATAAAGATAAAGATAGAGATACTTATGTATTCCATTGGTGAGAATTTCAGATAAGCGAATGGAGATGCTTTGTCCCTTCCGTCTCTCTGCTTTCCTACTGTCTTCATCCAATCCTTCTTACTCATTTCCATGGTAAGCTGTATGCAAGGGTTTCACCGTTGTCAGTGGCTACCTCCCATCCTCTCAGTGGAAATGTTCAACGCACCCTGTCACGGCACGGCTATCCAGCTGTCGGTTCTCGATCATGTCGGAATAGAATCCAGTGATTCTTTTGCGTCTGTCACTAACGCCCCACAATCGCAAGTTTGAAGCACGTCACAGTCATTCAATCATTGAATCCTACTCAGAATACCACAGACAAGGTTTAGACCTTCCGGATTCTCTTGAATGCAGTCATCAATTCTAGCTTATACCACGAAGATTCCGGTTAAAGAACCCAAGAGATATCTACCCAATCTAAGGTAGAACGGAGGTGATTGACGGTCACACGTTCATAGGTGAGAATGATGATGAGTGTCACGGATCATCACATTCATCAAGTTGAAGAACAAGTGATATCTTGGAACAAGAACAAGCTGAATTGAATAGAAGAACAATAGTAATTGCATTAATACTCGAGGTACAGCAGAGCTCCACACCTTAATCTATGGTGTGTAGAAACTCCACCGTTGAAAATACATAAGAACAAGGTCTAGGCATGGCCGTGAGGCCAGCCTCCCAAAGAGGGTTCAATCATAAAAACATGATCAAAAGATTTAAATACAATAGTAAAAGGTCCTATTTATAGGGAACTAGTAGCTTAAGAATTACAAAGATGAGTAAATGACATAAAAATCCACATCCGGGCCCACTTGGTGTGTGCTTGGGCTGAGCATTGAAGCATTTTCGTGTAGAGACTCTTCTTGGAGTTAAACGCCAGCTTTTGTGCCAGTTTGGGCGTTTAACTCCCACTTTGGTGCCAGTTCCAGCGTTTAACGCTGGGAATTCTGAAGGTGACTTTGAACGCCGGTTTGGGCCATCAAATCTTGGGCAAAGTATGGACTATCATATATTGCTGGAAAGCCCAGGATGTCTACTTTCCAACGCCGTTAAGAGCGCGCCAATTGGGCTTCTGTAGCTCCAGAAAATCCACTTCGAGTGCAGGGAGGTCAGAATCCAACAGCATCTGCAGTCCTTTTCAGTCTCTGAATCAGATTTTTGCTCAGGTCCCTCAATTTCAGCCAGAAAATACCTGAAATCACAGAAAAACACACAAACTCATAGTAAAGTCTAGAAAAGTAAATTTTAATTAAAAACTAATAAAAATATACTAAAAACTCAACTAAATATACTAAAAACATACTAAAAATAATGCCAAAAAGCGTACAAATTATCCGCTCATCAGTCACCTCTGTTTTTTAGTTGGAGTTGACATAGAGGGAGACATCTCCATTGATGAGGACAAGCCCATCACTAAGAAAAGGATGGAGCAAACAAGAGATCCCACTCATCATAAAATCCCTGAGATGCCTCAAGGGATGCACTTTCCTCCACAAAACTATTGGGAGCAAATCAACACCTCCCTAGGAGAATTGAGTTCCAACATGGGACAACTAAAGGTGGAGCACCAAGAACATTCCATCCTCCTCCATGAAATTAGAGAAGATCAAAGAATCATAAGAGAGGAGTAACAAAGGCAAGGAAGAGACATTGAGGAGCTCAAGCACTCCATAAGATTTTCAAGAGGAAGAACAAGCCGCCATCACTAAGGTGGACCCGTTCTTTAATTTTCTTGTTCTTTATTTTCTTGTTTTTCAAATTTTATGCTTATATTTATCCATGTTTGTGTCTTGTGATCATTAGTGTCTTAGTGTCTATGCCTTAAAGTTATGAATGTCATATGAATCCATCACCTTTCTTAAATGAAAAATGTTCTTAATTGAAAAAAGAGAAGAATTACATGAATTTTGAATTTTATAACAGATTAATTATTTTGATGTGGTGGCAATACTTTTGTTTTCTGAATGTATGCTTAAACAGTGCATATGTCTTTTGAATTTGTTGTTCATGAATGTTGGCTCTTGAAAGAATGATGAAAAAGGAGACATGTTACTGAGGATCTGAAAAATCATAAAAATGATTCTTGAAGCAAGAAAAAGCAGTGAATACAAAAAAAATGAAAAAAAGGAGAAAGAGAAAAAGAAAGAAAAAGAAAGAAATAAAGTTGTGATCCAAGGCAAAAAAGAGTGTGCTTAAGAACCCTGGACACCTCTAATTGGGGACTCTAGCAAAGCTGAGTCACAATCTGAAAAGGTTCACCTAATTATGTGTCTGTGGCATGTATGTATCCAGTGGTAATACTGGAAGACAGAGTGCTTTGGGCCACAGCCAAGACTCATAAAGTAGCTGTGTTCAAGAATCATCATACTTAACTAGGAGAATCAATAACACTATCTGAATTCTGAGTTCCTATAGAAGCCAATCATTCTGAATTTCAAAGGATAGAGTGAGATGCCAAAACTGTTCAGAGGCAAAAAGCTAAAAGCCCCGCTCATCTAATTAATACTGATCTTCATAGATGTTTTTGGAATTCATTGCATATTCTCTTCTCTTTATCTTATTTGATTTTCAGTTGCTTGGGGACAAGCAACAATTTAAGTTTGGTGTTGTGATGAGCGGATAATTTATACGCTTTTTGGCATTGTTTTTAGTATGTTTCTAGTAGGATTTAGTTAGTTTTTAGTATATTTTTATTAGTTTTTAGTTAAAATTCACTTTTCTAGACTTTACTATGAGTTTGTGTGTTTTTCTGTGATTTCAGGTATTTTCTGGCTGAAATTGAGGGACCTGAGCAAAAATCTGATTCAGAGACTGAAAAGGACTACAGATGCTGTTGGATTCTGATCTCCCTGCACTCGAAGTGGATTTTCTGGAGCTATAGAAGCCCAATTGGCGCGCTCTCAACGGCGTTAGAAAGTAGACATCCTGGGCTTTCCAGCAATGTATAGTCCATACTTTGCCCGAGATTTGATGGTCCAAACTGGCGTTCCAAATCAGCTCAAAACTGCCGGCGTTAAACGCCGAAACTGGCACAAGAATGGGAGTTAAACGCCCAAACTGGCACAAAAGCTGGCGTTTAACTCCAAGAGAAGTCTCTACACGAAAATGCTTCAATGCTCAGCTCAGGCACACACCAAGTGGGCCCGGAAGTGGATTTTTATGTCATTTACTCATTTCTGTAAACCCTAGGCTACTAGTTCTCTACAAATAGGACCTTGTACTATTGTATTTTCATCTTTAGATCTTTGAATCTTTTGATCAACTTTGGATCACTTTAGATCCTTGATCATCTGGAGTCTTTTGATCATGTTTTGGGGGCTGGCCATTCGGCCATGCCTAGACCTTGTTCTTATGTATTTTCAACGGTGGAGTTTCTACACACCATAGATTAAGGTGTGGAGCTCTGCTGTACCTCGAGTATTAATGCAATTACTATTGTTCTTCTATTCAATTCAGCTTGTTCTTATTCCAAGATATTCATTCGCACTCAAGAACTTGATGAATGTGATGATTATGTGACGCTCATCATCATTCTCACTTATGAACGCGTGCCTGACAACCACTCCCGTTCTACAAGCAAACAAGGCTTGAATGTTTATCTCTTGGATTCCTTATTCGAGATCTTCGTGGTATAAGCTAGAATTGATGGCGGCATTCAAGAGAATCCGGAAGGTCTAAACCTTGTCTGTGGTATTCTGAGTAGGATTCAATGATTGAATGACTGTGACGAGCTTCAAACTCCTGAAGGCTGGGCGTTAGTGACAGACGCAAAAGAATCACTGGATTCTATTCCAACCTGATTGAGAACCGACAGATGATTAGCCGTGCCGTGACAGGGTGCGTTGAACATTTTCACTGAGAGGACGGGACTGTAGCCACTGACAACGGTGATGCCCAACATACAGCTTGCCATGGAAAGGAATAAGAAGGATTGGATGAAGACAGTAGGAAAGCAGAGAGACGGAAGGGACAAAGCATCTCCATACGCTTATCTGAAATTCTCACCAATGAGTTACATAAGTATCTCTATCTTTATGCTTTATTCATATATCATTCATAACCATTTGAATCTGCCTGACTAAGATTTACAAGATGACCATAGCTTGCTTCATACCAACAATCTCCGTGGGATCGACCCTTACTCGCGTAAGGTTTATTACTTGGACGACCCAGTGCACTTGCTGGTTAGTTGTGCGAAGTTGTGATAAAGAGTTGAGATTTCAATTGAGCGTACCATGTTGATGGCGCCATTGATGATCACAATTTCGTGCACCAATGCTAGAGAGAAAGAAAGTGTCTTAAATACATGGTAGCTACAACATGCATGTAAGACATCAATTAAAATTATGAAGGCATGTCACTAACACTTGATGCAAGAGGGATAAAATCATGAAAGTAAAAAGCATGAGAAGAATAGCTCAAGCATCAATATCAACAATAATAATCACATGTAACAAAATAATGAGCACTTTTATGATGAAAATTAATGAATACGAAGCTCAATACACATGGATTGTAAGGGTTTTGAAAAAGAAGCATTAAGGTGCAAGAATAAGATAGAAAATAAATCAAGATACCATGAGAGCTTTTTCACAAACACTTGGTTGGTATCTTTGGCCTTGGTTTTGCTGTTGGTACGGAGGGCTTTGTTGATACCAGTTTTGTTGGTAGTTAGTATTCCATTTTTTTATTTCCACCATTGTCTCTGCCTCTTTGGTTGTAGTTGTCACTCCATCTTTGGTTGGGATTATCTTGTCAACCTTGATTGTTGTTACCACCTTGATTATAGTTACCGCCTTGTTGAGAGTATCCTTGATTCGGACAGTTGTAATACGCATTGGTAGCTGCCAAGGTGTTGTCCTCTTGGAGTTGTGGACATTCATTAGTATAGTGAGAATAGCAAGCGTATATTCCACCTACTATCTGAGGGACTAACTGTTGACATTGTTGTTGTGGAGGGGATGGAGGTTGTTGTTGATTGAGTTGGAGTTGCTTGAGTAAATTGGTCATCTCTCCCAAAATCTTGGTGAGAGCGGCAGTCTCACTACTAGAAGAAACTTCCGCAATAGCCTTGGGATGATTATTCCTTTGCCTTGCATGTTGAGTAGACTCGGCTAAATCGGTGATCAGTTGCCACGCTTCTGTCGCCGCCTTGTACTTTGTCAGAGAGCCATTACTCGCAGCATCCAAAAGGGTCTTGTCTCGAGGCCTCATGTCGTGGCAAAAGTAGCTAATTAACACCAACTGGTCAATCATGTGATGGGGGCACGAGTCAAGGAGATTCCTAAAGCATTTTCAGTACTCGTAGAGAGTCTCTGATTCACCTTGAATGACGCAGGAAATTTCCTTCCTCAATCTATCTGTGACCTTCGGTGGAAAGAACTTATCCAAGAATTCCCTTCTAAGCAAATCCCAATTAGTAACAACAACTTTAGGTTGAGTGTAGAACTACTCTTTTACCTTTCCCTCAAGAGAAAATGGGAAGGCATATAACCAAACTGCAGTCTCATCCGCACCATGCCGCCTAGTAGTTGAGCAAGCTGTTTGAAAGTCTCTAAGGTGCTTGATGGGCTCTTGAGCGGGTAAAGCATGGAATTCGGAAAGTAGATTGATCAATGCGGTCTTCAGTTCAAAATTAGCAGTCAAATTTGGATGATGCGTATGAAATGGTTGAAGAGTAAAATTCGGAGCTCCCGCTTCTTTGAGAGTAATCCTTCTAGGAGCTGCCTTAGTATCTGCACCTAAATCAAGAGAAGAGGCGTCAATGGTTTTAGTAGGAGAGGAGTTAGTTTCTTCCTTAAATGACGCTTCAGACTCAACCTTAGATAAAATTGGTGAATTGGCCGAAACCCCTTCACCACCTTCGGAGGCTAACCGACACCGAGCTCGCCTAATATATGAAATAGTCTTTTCAATTTCAGGATCAAATGTGGCTAGACTCAGATCCAGCAATGAACACGTCATTCAATAAAAGAAACATAGAGCTCATGGCAGCAAAATATAATAAGAGAAATAAATAATAATTACTACTAATAAACAAAAAACGCATAAATAAAAGATGCAATTATGTAAATATAAATATATTTACACCAATCAATAATTTAGCACACATATGCAACTTCCCGCAACGGCATCGTATCCTGTTCGGTTCTGCGATATTTGAGAATCGCCGTCAATACCTCGGTGTAGGTTCGGGATACTCCCTTGTTCCACAGTCCGGGGCTAATTTTCAATCCATATATTTATATAATGATTTTTCAACCTTCTATATTTCTATATAGAAATAGAAAGAGATAAAATATGAAGGGTGAAAAAATGCCGATAAAGAATTCTTGAAAAAATATTTTCCAAAACAGCGTTGCAAGTATAGTCTTAACCGATGAAATTCCTACTATCAATTTCAATTGTGTCACAATTAATAATAAATAACCGGAAGTAGAATGCCGGGTCGTTTTCCTAAGAGTTGACACAGAATGCAAATTATTGGTTAGGATTTTTTTTATATTTTCTGAATTTGAGAACGGAAAAATAAATAACTAGAAATTAAAGCAATGAATGAATAACAAGAGGTGATATGTATTTAAAATAAAAGGTATTGGTTAAGGGAGAGAATTAGAATTTCTATCCTTGTTGTCTTTCCCAAGTATAATAGTAAAGGTTCTTTGCTCCCACTTAGTTATCCTCTAACAATTGAAGGAAAGTCAAGTGGCTGTCACTAACTCTGACTCACAAGTCCTAGTCAATTCATGGGGAAGGACTAGAGTTGGTAAAAATCGAGTTAGCCAGTAATTCCCAATTATAGATTAATAATTGAGTATCACAACTCAAGGGTTTTCAATTACTCAACCCCCAACCAAGTTAGGAGTTTTACTCCATTAACATGAATGCCATTTTCATAAACACATAATAGGAGTAAATAAAATACATGATAATTATGAAAAATTAATTAAATCAAAATTGGCACGAACAATAATTAACACAAATCAAACAAGCAATAAAAATAAATATAAAAATACTCCAATGCATTGATAAGATTCAAAAGTGACAAGATCCAAACATGAATTTAATAATCAAATGAAAAAGAGTAAATAAGAGAATTTAAGAAAAAACTAGGAACAAAATGATGAGGAATGAAGGTAGCAGCAACTCTCTCAAGATCCAATTCAAAGATAAGACTAAGAATGTCAAAACCCTAGAGAGAAGTAGGAGTTTCTCTCACTAGAATTCAAAACTAATAAAAAACTAAAGTGAAAAGTGAACTATGTTCCATCTCAGCTCCATCTCTGGCTCTAGTCTGCATTTTCGTGCTTGAATCTGGGTCCAAATCGGCCTAGAAATCGCTCCCAGCGAATTCTGTTAAGTGCAACACGTGACGCTCTGTCACGCGTACGCGTCGGCCACGCGTACGCGCCGCTGAACCTTGCATCTGGCCATGCGTACGCATTAATCACGCGTACGCGTCGTTGAACGACGCTCCTGGTGACGCGTACGCGTCGGCCACGTGTGCGTGTCGCTCCTCGCTTCTCAACTCTTTAGTTTCTTGTGTTCCTTCCACTTCAACATGCTTCATCTTCATCCTTTAAGCCATTCATGCCCTGTAAACCTGAAAACACTTAACAAACACATCACGACATCGAATGGTAATAAAGGAGAATAAAAAATTAACAATTTTAAGGACTAGGAAGCAAGTTTTCAATCATAACACAAAATTAGGAAGGAAACTTAAAACATGCAATTCACATGAATAAGTGTGAGAATAGTTGACAAAACCCACTCAATTCAGTCCAAAATATATCATAAAATAGTGGTATATCACCAAATATGATCTGGAACATCATTATCTAAAGCAATTGTATGACTCAGATTAATCACATGAGCCGCTGTAAGTAGTGCTTCACCCCAAAAGACTTTAGGTAGCTTAGCTTCAGTAAGCATACACCTAACTCTTTCAATCAATGTTCTATTCATCCTTTCTGCCAAACCATTTAACTGAGGTATTTTAGGAGGTGTCTTTTCATGCCTAATGCCTTGCTGCTTGCAATACTCATCAAATGGTCCACAATACTCACCACCATTATCAGTGCGAATACATTTAAACTTTTTACCTGTTTGCCTCTCAACCAAAACTTGGAATTGTTTGAACTTTTTCAAAGCTTGGTTCTTTGTTTTCAAAGCATAAGTCCAAAGCTTTCTTGAATGATCATCAATAAAAGTAATAAAGTAAATAGCTCCACTAAAAGAGCATACCTTCAAAGGACCATAAATATCGGAGTGCATCAATTCCAAGAAGTCTGATTTTCTTGAAGGTTGATGCTTCTTGAAGGATAATCTTCTTTGTTTGCCAACCATGCAATGAGAACATTTCTCCAACTCTGCATTCTTCAAACCTAAAAGAGCATCCTTTCGAGCCAGATAATTAAGTCCTTTTTCACTAATATGACCAAGTCGTCTGTGCCATAAGCTACAAACTTATTTACTTTCAATCGCATTCACACTACCTTTTGCAATCATGGCATGCATCACATACAAACTTGAAGTACATTTTTCTCGAGTCACCACTAAGTTACCTTTAGTAAGCTTCCATTGTCCAAAACCGAAAGTGTTTACAAAGCCTTCATTATCAAGCCTTTTAACTGAAACCAAATTCAAGCGAACATCTGGAGCGTGTCCAACATCTTTTAGTAGCAGCTTCATTCCCATATTAGTCTCAAGACAAATATTTTCTACACCAATAACCTTGGCCAAGCCATCATTACTCATCTTAAGCTCTCCAAAATTACCTGGAGTATAAGAAGTGAAGAACTCCTTCTTCGATGTAACATGTATTGAGGCACCACTATCAATTACCCAGCTGAACTCATCATCAGAAACAAGATTGACCTTGTACTCATAATCAGCGATATCAACAGTAAAAAGATCATCTGAAATAGAAGATACACGATCATTACCACTATCATCCTTCTTTTCTTGCTTACCTTTGTTTTCTTTTTTCCAAAGATAGCAATATTTTTTAACGTGACCCATTTTGTGACAGTAGTGACACTTAACATTCTTGTATCTTCCCTTGGATTTGCTCCTACTTTTACCTCTACCCTTTTGAACTCTATTCTGATTTCTCCCCCTGGTTTCAATGACTAACATTTCAAAGTGTGACGAAGAATTCTGCGTCTTCCTTCTCATCTCTTCATTTAAAATTCCACCTTTAACAAGTTACATGCTCACTTTACCATTCGGAGCAAAATTAGTAAGAGAGATACGAAATATCTCCTAAGAATCTGGTAGAGTATTTAGCAACCACAATCTTTGAACCTCATCTTCAAACTTGATTCCCATGCTTGACAACTAATCCAGAGCCCCTTCAAATTCATTCAAGTGATCTAATACTTGTGACCCCTCCTTGTATCTCAAATTCATCAACATATTCAACAAGTACAATTTATTATTGCCAGACTTGGAAGCATACAAGGATTCAATTTGATTCCACAAAGTCCTAGCATGAGTCTCGTTAGCAATGTGATTGTAAACATTATCATCCACCCATTGCCTAATAAAATCACAAACTTGTTGGTGTTCAAACTCTCATTCTTCATCTGTTTTAGATTCTGGTTTTTGTGTAGAAAATACGGGTAAATGTATATTTTTGACAAACAACAAATCTTTCATTTTGCCCTTCCATAGATGGTAATTAGTGCCATTCAAACTTATCATCCTAGTAGAATTATTTGCCTCCATCTTTCAAGCAAGTTATAACCAAATACCCAAAATTGAGCTCTGATGCCAATTGATAGGAATAAAACACACAATTTCCTACTTGCAAGAATTAGAGGAGCAACAATATCCACTCACAACAAGTATTAACACCAGCACAATAATACCCAATAGCAATGAAAAAATCACATAAACAAAAAATTAGAGACAAGCTAACACGCCAAGATTTTGAACGTAGAAAACCTCCTCAATGAGAGAAGTAAAAATCACGAGTCACCAAGACTAGGAAATAGTTTCACTATGGTGAAAAATAGGGTACAAAAGAGTCACAAATTACTGCACAAAACGTGCATACAACAAGCCAAACAACCCAAGCTTCAAAACTTTCAAAACAAGAACAAGAAGATTAAAATACCACAAAATAGAGCTACAATGCGTGGCCAATATCTCGAGCTACAGACATTGAATCAAAGATCCGAACGGTGAAAGAAAGAAATAGATGTGTGGAATACACTGTCCAAATTTGAGCTTGATCCAATGGTTAACGAATTTGCAGTGACTAATTTACAGAAACAGCTTTGTATATATGCGAAAATGACTTTCTCTCTTCTCTTTTCTTTAGTGTTTGGTGTTCTTCTTTCAAATGAGACATCTTTCACACAACCCTAACTCACCTCAGCCACTTCAACTCTTCAACTATTTATGGACTTGAATATTAACATTTGGACTTTTTTTTCACGTAGGAAAGAAACCCAAAAATCCAACGATATATAATAGGAATATTGCTACCTTAGCAATTTTAAAGAATCCAATAATGCCTCAAAATTCAAATCAATTCATCATAAATTTACAATCATCTCAAATAAGGCAAACCGGGTGGTAAAACATTGTTATTAGGGTTCGCATATTGTTATTGTTTTCACATACAAAAATGTCTCGAAACATTTATAGATGTCACAAAAAAGTCTAAACAATTTTGCTAGTTCAGAACTAGGCATTATTCCTTTTTTCCAGAAGAATTTGAGAAAACTTCCTATTTGAGACTTGAGATGGCATTAATGAGATTCTCCTTAAAATTGCAACTTGAAAGCTTTACCTATAAACTGCGATGGCCTCTTAATTGGGTGGTCCATTCGAATATTACTATGTGAAAAGCTTTGTTGAACTCTTTAATTAGCAACAGAATCTCTCCGAATAATATTTGACATTACCTAAATATATAATAGGAACCTAAGAGGACTACATAACCTTGTGCCCGATTAGCTAATATATATTAACGTGTTTAATCAGTTCTTCTTTTGGTATAATTCATTCTAGGTAGAATTAATTGTGATGTAAAATTTTTAATTTTTTAGGGTTAATTAATTGTAGTTTATGTTTACGAACTTTATTTTATATACACTTTTTTTTTTAATTAGAAAAATTTACTCTTAAACCTTTTTTAAAATGTCTAATTTACCGTAATTTACACAATTTTTATTTTTTTTCCAAAATAGTCAATTATACCCCTCTAGAATATAATTGAATTTGTATTTTTCCAGACTCTCTCTCACACACACGCATTGTTTTCTTCTACTTTTCTTTTTAAATAGAGAGTCACATGCAGAGAGACATTGTTCTTTAATTTTTGAATAGGCATCCGGAGAATAATAATCACAAAACAATATGGTTTCTTATAGTTATAGCTCTTCTAATTTGCTCTCATCTTTTGTGTTGTGTGTTGTTCTTGTTGCTAATGCATTTCAATGGTTTACGAGTGATGCCACTTCAACATTAATGGTTGATGGATCTCCAAATTCCGGAAGACCAATACCCAACACCTTTCTTGGAGCATTCTTTGAGGTAATTAATTAATTTATATTATACCCTTTTTTTTCATTGTATGTGCGCATTCTGTTTTTATATTCCCATGGCTATAGTTATAATCTATATGTGGTGTGATAAATTAATTTATAGTTCATGTCAGATTAAGTTCTTAGTTACATAATTACCAAGAAATTTAATTATTTATATTTTGCAGGAGATTAATCATGCCGGTGCTGGGGGATTGTGGGCAGAACTTGTGAGCAATAGAGGTCGTCATTATTATATATATTTTAAGCATTTTTATTAAGTGGAGTTTATTATAGCTATGGTTAATGTGGCTATACATAATACAACTTTGTCAAAATTTTAAAAATGTTAAAACTAAAGCTATATTTTTTATATTTTAGTAATATTTTTATTTTTATTTCAAATTAAAGATATTATTAAACAATAAAAAATATTACTTTACTTTTTATAATATTTTTAAGTGTGGCTAAATTTATATAGCCACTATAAGTCTATAACCACTAATTACCATATCATTCACATTTTAATTATGCTAATTTTAAATTGCGCTACTGTGGATTTTTAATTATGCATGGTGGTTGATGCAGTTCAAATATTGCTGTTACAATAGTCGTTACAAAACAACAGTTTAAAACTACAATTCCTGATTTTTTTGTAGGAATATTTAAATAAGGGTTAATTACTTTTTTCGTTTCTATAGTTTGGGGTAAAAATTAAATTTGTCTTTGACTTTTTTGTTTTATTAAAATCATTCTCAACGTTACAAAATATTATAAAATCATTCTTTTGTTCATAAACAACATTTTTAAGACGATTTTACTCTTTATAAAAAATTCTTTCCTTTCTCACTAACCCCTAATCTCCTTTCAGACTTCATCATCTAACCGAGCTTCTTTCTCTTTCTCTTTCTTCCAATCTCTTTCTCTCCCTCGTCACTAACCACTAACCCCTTTCATCATTATTACCGAACTTCTTTCTCTTTCTTTTTATCCCAAACTCTTATTCTCCCTCACTACTAACTCCACTCGCTTCTTCTCATCACCATCACTATTATCACAATCACCATCACCATCATCACAGAAACAAAAATTAAATCACACAAAAATTAAAGAATCACAAAATATGAACAATAGGCGGTCATTGCTCCTGTCGGAGGAGGAGCCGCAACAGATGGTGGCGGCGCTGCGAACGCGTGGTGGAAGAGGGAGACGTTGTCGATCCGGTCTTCATTCTGTCCAACAATACGGTAGTCGTCGAAGATAGTTCCACGGCGGAATTAAATAACGAATTGGAAGCGTTTTTTGAGAAGAAGTTTACGGGATTGAGAAATGAGGGAACGACTCTGGAAGGGGGTTGTTGCAACAAAAAGGGGATGCCAATTGAGAAAAAAACAAAAGGATTTTAGCTAAGACATGGTGCTGTTTGTGGATTTCAATTTGTTCTTCATTCTTTTATTTTTTCTAATTTTCTTTCTTCTGTATATTTTTTTATTTACTTTTTTTGTCTGTGTTGTTGTTGTTGATTTTGGGTAGAGTTAAAGTTAGACTTGTGATGGTTTTGTTGCAGTAAGAAAAGAAAGGGCTAAAGCAGTGGTATGATGAAAGTGGGAAGAGTGTTGAGGGTAGAAAGTAAATGGTAGAGACAAAAAATAAAAGGAAAAGATACTCTGACTCTCTTTTTCTCTTCTTTGTCCTTTCTTTTTTTTAATTTTTGAAGAATGTATACATGAATTTTTTTATTTTTTTAAATTTATGTTGTTGCTAATTTTGTGGATGTTGTTGTTGTTAGTTGTTGATTTATTTTGTGATTAAATTTATGGTGTAACTATGGTGATGATGATGAAATATATTTATTTTATTGTTATGGTGGTTCATGGTGATGATGATGAGGCAGTGGTGAGGGTGGAGAGAGTTTTTTATTTTTGTTCAAAGGTAAAATTGTCTAAAAAATATTGTTTATGGATAAAAAGATAATTTTATAACGTTTTGTAACGTTGAGAATGGTTTTAAAAACAAAAAAAAAGTCAAGAACGATTTTAATTTTCATCCCAAACTTTAGGAATAAAAAAGTACTTAACCCTTTAAATAAATATTAACTATGTATTATTTTTTTAAAATAAACCTTAACTATATACTAATATATAATAAAAAAATCATTTAAATTAATATCTAATAAATTTTAAATTAGATACTTTTGTCTTTAATAATTTTTTATTATTATAAAAATCTCTAATATTACTTCACATATTGGTCTTTTTGTAGTTTTCAATAAAATTTTATTAGTCTTTTTACAAAAAGAGTAATTTTTCTAAAAAATTTTAAGAATAACAAAAAAAGTTATTGAGAATAAAAAGTATTTAATTTTAAAATTTTGTAAAGATCGAATTAAATATTTATATTAAGTAATAATATTTAAAAAATAATAAAAAATTAATTCAAATAATCTAAAATTATTTTAAAATAATTATATAATTTTAGATATAATAAATATATTATTATAAATATTATATTATATAAAATAATTTTAGATATTATCTCTCTAACATTGCTCATATTAATAATGTATAATGATTTTCTTTTAACATTATCATTTCAGGTTTTGAAGCAGGAAGAGGGAGTGGTAGTCCTTCAAGTATTTATCCATGGAGAGTAATTGGAAATGAATCATTGATTTCAGTTTCAACGGATCTGACGTCATGCTTTGAACGTAACAAAATGGCTCTACGCATGGAAGTGCTTTGTAATGGACCAAAATCTTGTCCTCCTGCTGGTGTTGGTGTCTCTAACCCTGGTTATTGGGGCATGGTCAGATCTCACAATACTGCTACTTTCTATATATATTCTGTTACTTATTCACTATATTAGTTCACTTTTCCCCATTAAAATTTACTATGTACATAATAATAATAATAATAATAATAATAATAATAATAATAATAATAATAATAATAATAATAATAATAATAATAATAAAGATATAATATTTTGGAAATTACAAAATATTTTTTATAAATATAAAGAAAGGATATTTTAATTTATATACTGATTTTATTATAATTCTCTTTATATATACCAATGTATTGATGGATATTAACGTTTCTATTAATTTTACTTTTTCTTTAGTCAAAATCAAATTTTTTTTGTTAAAAATTACTATCTTTGTATTAATATATATCTTTTTTTATTTTCTTCTGTTTTTATTCTTACTACAATCACTATTATAGTTACTATAGTGACGATTTTTTTATTATATCTAAAAAAAGATGATAAGAAAAAAAATATATTTTTAAAAGAAAAATTTTGATTTTGATTAAAAAATTAAAATAAAACAAAATAAGGTGTTTTAAACAAAATTAAAATGTTTTAAAGGTTAGAAACATAATTAAAATTCAGTTAAAATAGTAGGGATTAAATTAAAGCAGTATTTTCACTAAAAAAATCACCATTATTACCTTTGATTAACTTCTTTTTTCCCCATGTATGAACAGAATATTGAGAAGGGAAAAAAATATAAACTTGTGATGTATGTTAAAGTTAAAGCTAGTGGACCAGTTGATTTACAAGTTTCATTGACGGGATCTGTTCACCGTGTTAACATGGCTTCCATTATTAGCTTTAGGTGAGTTACATTATTTAAATTAAAATAAGTGGAATTGATGATGATGATGATGATGATTATTGTTGTTGTTGTTGTTGTTGGATACCCTACCCTATTTTAATTTGTAAATTTTAGACGAGAAGTTATGTTTTAAAAAGAAATTGACCACTTATCAACTTTAAAGTATCGAATTATATATTTTAAACAGTTCACATCTAAATTACACATGAAACCGCGACAAATTAGATTGCTTATATTATATACGTTCTTGGCAGCGTCATGACAGATAATAATATTTTAAAGTGGATAAAATTGGAGGGAATATTAGAATCAAAGGCAACAAATCATAATTCAAACCTTCAAATAACAACTACTACGAGAGCCATATTATGGTTAGATCAAGTATCACTTATGCCTTTGGACACATATAAGGTATGTTTTGTTCATCATAATAACAATTTCATTATTACTGTTAGTGTTGCTGTTATTAACTTGAGTATACCACAATTACTGTTAATTAATGTGCATTTTATTTTAGAGGATATGTGGTTTGTAAAATGTTCTTATATATATTTATGAAAATTTTATATTAAAAAATATTCCAATGTAAGATTTAGTGTAGAAGTTTTAGAAATATGAAAATATCCTTATATATATAATCATCATTCTTTTTAGAAGTTTACTATTATTGTTGGTATAGGGTCATGGTTTCCGAATGGATCTTTTTAAAATGGTGGCAGATTTGAAACCAAAATTTTTGAGATTTCCAGGTATGCTAATACTATAAGTTTCAATTACATTTATTTTTTTTAAATTAAAAAAATATTGATGAAACGAGAAGGGAAAAAAAAAGTAATAACTGAGTTTTGAATCATAAGATATATAATGTTATGTATATATTTAGCTATCTTATACGGGAACTTGTTACTTAACTAATATTAGTTGGTCCTCTATATAAGATGTAATAATAATTGTTCATTTTTATTATTGCAATAGGTGGTTGCTTTGTTGAAGGATACTATCTGAAGAATGGATTTCAGTGGAAAAATACAATTGGAGCATGGGAGCAGAGACCCGGTCACTATGGTGATGTTTGGAAATATTGGACTGATGATGGATTTGGCTTTTTTGAGATGCTTCAAGTCGGTGCACTAATGACTTTATAATCTTAAAAAAATAGTGGCTTTTTTTTATAAATCGGATTATGTTTAATTTGTTGTTCTATTATATTTAATGAGTTTTGTTTAAATAGTTAGCAGAGGACCTTGGTGCATTGCCAATATGGGTGTTTAATAATGGTACGTTCTCTTATTATATTAATTAACTACAACTTTATTTTTTTTTCTTTTAGAAAAAGAAATTAAAAGATAATAAAAATCACAATTACCTCTATGAGAATGTGCCTTTATTTTCAATTAAATATATTGTTTAGGAATGAGCGTTGGTGGAGAAGAAGTTAACATGTCTGCCCTTTCACCTTTTATTCAAGTATGAAAAACCTTCACTTTTTTTAATTAATTGTAAATTCAATATATTATTATACCAATTTTTATGTATGATATTATTCTTTCTAAATTAAGATTTGTATTTAATTACAATAGGATGCCCTTGATGGCATTGAATTTGCTAAAGGTTCTCCCTCTTCAAAGTGGGGATCTGTTAGAGCTTCAATGGGACATCCTGAACCATTCGATTTCAGATTTGTTGCTGTTGGAAATGAAAATTGTTTTCCTCATCACGAAGTGCACTATCAAGGCAACCATTCTTTAATTTATTTTGTCTATGATTATTATTATTAACTACTTTATTTTTTTTTTTTGTATTTATTTATTTATTTATTGACTGAGCAGAAAAGTACTTTAAGTTCTATGATGCTATAAAACGTGCTTATCCAGAGATTCGGATTATCTCAAATTGTGATGGTTCTAAAACGCCATTAAATCACCCTGCTGATCTCTTTGATTTCCATGTAATTTTTCAACTAAACTAATAACTACTAAACTTTATTCTTTTTTAGTTTGCCATATTTAGTGATTTTTTTTTTATTTGTTAGATATATCCAAATAATTCTATGGAGATGTTTTCCAAATACTCCGTATTCGACAAGACATCAAGATCGGGTCCAAAGGTTTGATTATATTGCATACTTTTAATTTCTTTAGTGGAATTATTATTTATGAATTGTTTATTATATACATGCATTTGATAAATGAAAGATGAACTTTGTCTATTGGCTTTAAATGTAGGTGTTTGTTAGTGAATATGCTGTTGTGAAGGATGATGCAAAAAATGGAACCCTTTTGGCTGCATTGGCTGAAGCTGCATTCCTCATTGGATTAGAAAGGAACAGGTTAGGTGGCAATATAATACCGTAATGTTAGGGAGACAAAAAAAAAACAACAAAATTTGTCTTATTTAGTATTCATTAATTGTCGCGACAATGAATGAATGTTAAATAAGGCAAGTTATAGCTGTTTTTAATTTTCTTTGGTTACCAAACATTGTCGATATAATACATAGTTTTTTCTTTTTTTTTAATTAATTATGTTTAATTTTTGGCAAACTGGCTTTTTAATTTAAGTAATTTTCTTTATTTGATCTACTAGTTATTTACTCACATTTATTTCATTTTATCTCTTAATTTGATGCAGTGATATTGTTCACATGGTTTGCTATGCACCGCTGTTCATAAATAAAAATGGAAGGTCAATAATCTAGTTCTCTTGACCACCAACTTTTTTTATTATTATTTATTGAGAAGAAAAATGAGTTGCATATATTCTCAGTCTAAATTTTTGTCATTTCTTTTGTCCCTCTAAAATTAAGAGGGATTAAAAGTCTAAAACCAACAGAAAAAAAAAAAGAAAAGTAAAGAGAGAAAATTCAAAATAACTTATATTTATAGAGATTAAAAATATATTTTAAAGCAATAAAAGTAATTAATGTGATGAGAAATGAAATTGAATTATCAGGTATAGTTGGATTCCGGATGCAATAGCATTCAACTCCCATGAAAGCTATGGAACTCCAAGCTACTGGGTCCAACAACTTTTTAGTGAGTCAAGTGGAGCTATATATCTCAATTCAACTCTCCAAACTTCATCTAATTCAATTGTTGCATCTGCAATTGGCTATCGAAGTTCCCAAGATTCCAAAACCTACTTAAGAGTGAAGGTAATTGCACTAATATTATACTCTAATTGTATATGATTATATAATGTGTATGACTTAACTCGTTGTGAAAAAATTGAGCTGGCTAATCATTTTTTTCTTGTCATAATTTGTAGATAAAAGAGTAAAAATAGTTAGCCAACTTAATTTACTTACAATGAATCAAGTCACAATATGTATGTGTATGATTTTATTGACATTTAAGAAATCATATATACATGAAACCTACGCTTATTGTTCATTATATATGAAATTAATTTAATATATTAAATTTTGCAGGTGGTGAATTTTGGAAGTGAAATTGAGAAGCTTCGGATAACTATTAATGGATTGAGCTCCAATGTGCAACAATCTAGATCAACAAAGACAGTGCTCACGTCATCGAACAAAATGGATGAAAATTCTTTTTCACAGCCAAACAAGGTAATAATATATATAATGTTAGGATTTAATATTTGATCATTTTCGCTCATTAGGAATTATTACAAAATTATTATATGCTTTAACTTGGTACCTTTTAAATGTAGGTTGTGCCACGAAAAAGTGCACTTGAGAATGCTAGCAACAACATGGTTGTCTCAATTTCTCCGTATTCGGTTACATCATTTGATTTATTAGTCGTATAAGACAACCAAGCCATGCTTTAATTCCAACATGAATGGAACATGAATGGAATTAGGCGAAGCAAAGACGGATAAATAGTCTTTAAATAAAGATATTTGATCTTGTCTATTAAATAGATTATTATGTATTAAATTTTTAACACGTGATATAAATTAAAAGTATTATCTTTATTAAAAAGTGTTGTTATATTCTTAAAATCGTTATTTTGGTTCTGAAATCAATTTTTTTATTTGGAATAAACTACTGTTTCTATCTACAAAGGTTGTTTAGTATCATGTTACATCGGTATTTAACAGAATATAAAAAAAGAGGTGACGTATTGTATTATATCTCAAGGAGTAGGTCATCAATGTATGTTTTAATGTTCAAGAATATCATCATGTGAAGTTAAACCGGGTGAAGTCTTAAAGTTATTCAAAACTCTACTCTTGTTTTTGCATCTTATGATGAATTCCAGAGAATACATCACCCTAGCTTATTATTGATGGCACAATCAAGAAACTGGATCAAAAAGATCCACTCTTTGAAGCTTGGGAGAGATGCATCACTTAGTTTCTTGGATAAATTGATCATTGAATCCTGAAATCTCTGAAAAATGTAGCCTCTGATCTATGGGATAATTTAAAAAACAGATATATAACCAGGGTGATAGGTTCATAATTACAGAACTGTAAGAGAATCAACTGTAACTGCCTATTTCACAAAAATCGGTTAATCTCTGTTCTTTCATCACCTAAAACTAGCCTCAAGAATCTATCTTACAAAATTATTACTACCTCAGTCCAAAATCAATAAATCAAAACAAGAGAAAATCAAATCAACCCAAATTATGCAGTTTTTTTAGTAATATTTATTAAAATTAGTTCTTATGAAAATGACATTTAATGTAAAAGTCTTTTGGTAGGATGGTAGGTATGAGTGTATGACTCACGTGATTCTTAAAAAAAATATTTATTTTGCTGCCTTTTCAGATAGTATATATAGATATGGTATTTCGACAAGAATAAATTTAAAATGACTAAAAACATGCATATACCTCCAAAATGCATTGCTCCCTGGGAAGGGGAAAAAATTAAAATTGCCTCAGTTGTGAATAGAAATGATGCCACTTATAAGATGGTGACAAATATGATACCTGTTCAAATGGTTCACCAGATATATTTTATCAATCTACCTCTAGATTGATAAAATTGGCACTCTCTTACAAATTTAATATTTTTTATTCCAACTACACATTCCATTTTTATTCATCACCAACCCTCCCTATACTAAAATTCCCTGCATATATTGATTTATATCTTTCACACTGGTCACGCGGATCCACAACAAAGATTCAACACTACCACCATAATAAAGCACATATACTAGCCTTACATCCAAGGATTGGGACAAAACTATTAAAACAGGGAGAGACTAATTCAATCTTAGATGTTTTTTTCTTTTTGACAATAGAAGAATTATTATTCAAGGAAATAGCCGAGCAACACTTCGCAAAAAACACATAAGATCTTAAACTAATTTAATCTTAGATGTTAGTACAAAGAGTGAAGATTATTTTACATTTATAAGACCATCTTATATAGCCGTATCATAACCAATTTAGGTTGGTGGAACAGTTAATTTACTAGTTCATTTAAGCAAGTAGCGAAAATTCAAATCCCACTTTTGTACATGCAACAATCCGTTGACCAATGATAAATTCTTAAATGAAGTTCAAATTCACAATAAATTAGTCCTTTGAGTAGGTTTAACCCGACTAAAAAACTAACTCAAAGAATATCACTTTCTCATGCTTTGTAAAAGCTATAACTAATTACTTTGACATTCCTTAAAGTAAAGTTGTAGTAATTACGCTCATCAAGCCTTGAACTTGTTTAATGATATATTAGAAAGTTGTTAAACTTCTTCCTTAGGAGAATCCTCATTCTCATCACCATTTGAGGATATCAGCCACTTCTCCCCCCTTCTTTGGATTGGGAGTGAAGTCAAGCATGTGTTAATTGTGTGATCCATTAACAAAACTTGTGATCAAATTTCAGAGAATCTGTATTAAGACCGTTCAAGAAAACACATAATGAAATCTAGTTCTTTATAAACTTTGCATGCACATGAGTACACATTAATTGGTCTAAAATTCTCAATTCCTCCCAAATTTTCTTCAATTGGATGAACACATAAGAGAATAAAACTCTTCATTTAAATTTGTCAAATGCAAGCAATTTTCTTAGATGGTAGAATCAGATCAGAGTAGCTCGGCAATGCCCCAGTTATAGAGAGCGCTCTAATACCATAACAAAATTTCTCATCAGAAAAGCAAAGCAAGAATTGAAAGAGAATTGAGATTGCTTACATTGCAAGTAAAAACGGAAAACATAATATTAAAAAATTAATTTTTTAGTCAACATTAGTCAATATTTTAAAGATTACTTTATTTATTTCAAATTATAGACACTAAACCATAAATTTTAAATTATAAACTTAAATGCTAAAGTTGACTAACTAAAAATTAGTTACATATATTTTGTCAAATAGAGATCAGAAGCTCAGCTTGTAATTGTATATTAGAGTTCTTTGTTTTATATATTATCTTCCTTCCTAATGTGTTCACACTCCAACTAACTCTTCTTTCTATTCTAACTAACTATAGTATTCGGGTATACATAATTACATTACACTTTATGAGGTGTATAGATATCCTCCAATACCTTTCTTGTAGTACCAAACCTTATATTTTTGCACAAAGAATTTATATCATTAATAAACACAAAATACACCCAAGAAAATAGGTAGGAAACACAAACTAAACCACTATATAAAAATTTATTATTAATCAATAAACTACTATATACATAAGATAATATTCAAATTTTCGATACTTATTTAAGTAGAGAACGAATTAACCAATCAATTCACCTAAATTAATTTTTAGGGTTACTATATTTTTTTTTAGACTTGACGAATTTAAGGGGCCTAAAGTGGCCATGCTACCTCTAATTTTTTTTTTAAAAAATTAGTACTCTTAGTTTATTATTATTATATAATTAATATATATATTATAGATTAAATATATTTTAGTATACTAATACACTAAAAAAAATTTCATGTTAGTAATTTAATATATATAAATTATAATGTGTATTATAATATACTAGTAGTAATTAACAAATAGGTTTCAAAAATAATAAAAATGTATAAATATATAAATAATTGAAAAGTTATTGAAAAATATAGGTTTGGATTAATGTAAAAAAAATAACAATTATAAAAAAATTATTTTGACTCTTTCTACGATAACAGTAACAATTGAATAGACTTTTTAAACAATAAAAATTATTAAAACAAGACTTTGAAGCAGGATAAAAGATAAATTTTCAGCAGATTATATAATTCTACATATTGAAAAAGAGAATGCTTCAAAATTTATTTCAGATAATGAATTGATAATTTTAGTTATATAAAATATCGCAGAACAAATTTAAAAATACTAAAATCCTAAAGTATGTAGTTGAATGTTGATTTTTATATAATTATTAATTTTGACTTATATACTATAAAATATATTTTATTAGCTTTTTGTTATGTTATATTTTAATTTATTTTGTATTTAATTTGGACACCTTCTTATAAAATTTTTGGATCTGCCACTGCCCAGCAGACCAAAAATTAATCCGTCATTGATCGAAATTTAATTTAAAAATTTTTCATTGACCAATAGATACATGCATAAGACGGAATTCGAACTTTTGACACTTAAGTGTACTAGTGAATCTGGATCTCCATATATTCCTTGCTTCTTTTGGCAGGCTCAACCAACACGGGCCTCATGCATCAATCAGCCCATTATCAATACTCGCTTTCTTACTAATTAGCCCAATTCCCAAAATCACAACTTCTTTTCCGATCTTAGATCTTTTTGTCTTTTAGAGAAAAGCAATTAATCAACTTATATATTCAGAGAATCAATTAAAAAAGATGGTATAAAATGTCAGGAACTTAGGATTCACCTTCTTTCAATAAAGTAACTTTGCCAAACACCTATGATCTTTTTAACCTTTTAGATAGATGTTTAAGTTAATATAGTACTGAGTATCAAATAAAATAAAAATAGTTAAGCTGATCTCATCACTTAACATTGTTTAAGACGAGACTTTTGCCATATAGAAATAATTGAGTCCACACAACTTTCACGCTCTCTTTTTCTTTTGTTTTTTCTTTACAACTTCTGTGTTTAAAACATGGCCAGCTGAAAGCTACTAATCTTTTTTAATATTCAAATCAGATTTGGAGAAAGCAGCTCTACATCATTTGTCAGCATCACAACGTGCTTAAAGCTAACTAACTACTCTTGTATTATTTATTATTTATTATTTATTAGACAAACTCAGATCAGTGACTCTAATGATGACAATTATTTATGCTTTGACGAGATAATACATCCTCACTCATGCATGTTATGAAAGGAAAATAGTTAATTCAAAATTACTATGTCTTTATTATGTAACGAATATGAATCGAATATCTTATACTTTAATAATTTTATGACCTTGATTTATTTTTTTACTCACGTCATCTTATAGCGATAAATTGATAATTGATCATTCTCAACCTAAATACATAAAAATAATTATTTATATATTTTATATTTTTTATTAAATCAAAACACAAAAGCCACGCACCTTTTGCGCCATTAGTATATTATAAATTTATAATTGCTTAATTAGGACCTACAAGAATGTGGAATAGGTCCATGCTGCATTTAAGGGTATATCCTGGGGCCAATAATGGTGCTTTTATTTATTTATGTAGCTTTTACGTTGCTCATTTGGCCGTTCGGTCATTATGGTGAAACATGTGGATTGTCTTAGAGATCTTAATTGTACCCACAAAAAAAAAATAAAATTATAATTTTGAAAACTAACAAAAAAAAATTGAGTAATAGAATTAATAGTAAACTAAAATCTAAAATGATAAATAAGTGCCGGAGGGTGTTGTTTTAGTTTATACGTAGCATCCCTGGTAAAAGAGATCAATTAGGGAACTAATTATTTTTCAATTAATATTAATAAATTATTAAAAAAAACCTATTTTTTAATTTTAAATTTTAAATTATTAATTTTAAATTATAAATTTTAAATATTGAATTTAATTTTAAATTTTCAAAAACATAAAAATTAAAAAAATTATTTCAAAATAAAAAAGTTGACTGATATTTATCAATTAAAAATTAATTTTATATACTTATTTTACGATAATGATACACGTACAAGTGTTTTTTTAACCAAATTCAATTAAGTTAACACAAGTCCAATAATAAAAAAAAACCACGAGCGCATGCAACACAGCTTTAGCTTCTCTGTGCTTTTTCAGCACATAATTTTTTGTTAGAGAGCACAAAATTTATTGACATAGAACCTAAATTTTTTATACATGGCATATAATTAAATTTTTTCTTATAGCAAAATTTTATCAATATAGCATAGAAATTTTTACACATAATAAAAATTTTATATTTATAGCACATAAAAGTTTGCTACAAATATATTTTTAGTTGAGTGAGTTAATTATAGTCCTTCCAAAATTTTTGTATTGTACATCAAAAGTTTTTGTGCTGTACATTAAAAATTCTTGTTGTGCACTAAAATTTTTATGCTGTGTGTATTTTATTAGTTGGATGTTAATATTTTGTATATGTAGTCCTTTAAAAAATTGTGTGTTGTACACCGAATTTTCTATGCTATGCATTAAATTTTCTGTGGTGTGTATTAAATTTTTATGGTGTGCGTATTTTATTGGTTGGCTATCAATATTCTAGGCATCTGTTCATTTAAAAATTTGTGTTGTAAACCAAAACTTTTGTACTGTGTATCAAAATTTTTTGTGTTGTGAATTGCTCTAGTTTTCTGATCATATAAAAAAAAGATGAAAAAGATATCGACGATGATGATAACGAAGAGAATGAGGATGAAAAAGAAGAGAAAAAATCAAATAAGAGAAGAGGAGAAAAAAAACGACAATAACAACATTGTTAAAGAAGAAGCGTGTAGAATAAAAAGTTTGAAGACAAAGTTAAAGACGAAGAAATTGTCGAAGACGACGAAAATAGGATCATGTTTAAAAGAAAAATACACATATCTGACTTGATTGAAATTTAGTCGATAAAATTGTTTGGCTGTATAGCTTTATTGCTTATTTTATATGTAATGAAATGATTGTCTAAACAAGAATTTAAAGTGTTTATGTACCCTCTTTTATGTTGTTTAGCTCATGCATGCATAGCTTTCTAGCTGCGGTCCAGGACAATTGACTGCATTGAGATGGAACGGAATCAAATTCCACGGGTGCCACGAGGAGTTGGAATGTAATTACTATTTAAAAAAAAAAAAAACAGTATTACAAGTAAAATAAATGACAACACTTTATTAACAAAATTGAAATATTTAATGTTACATGTTGGAACAAAAACATTACCCTAAATCAAGGGAATGCCAAACCTACTTCTACAATGAATAGTACACAAACTCACTGTACCGCACACAAGAATTGACTCTCACCAACCACTTCCAAAAAAATTTTATTAGCTTTAGAATACAATTACAATCATCATGTTCCATGTCTGAAAATCTGGTCCCCCAACATAGGACGACGAAGCATACTGGATTTTCGCACATGATATATACGCTTTGAAACTTGCTTCCATTTGTTTATTCGTACCATACTTCGAAATTTTTAAATTTGTCATTCTATGAATTATTTTATAGTTTCTAGACAGTGTATATCTAATATCCTTATATCCAAGCAACTTCAGTTGACAAAGCAAAGTTCTCTCTACCCTGATTTGAATAATTGGACGAAAATAGCCATTTAAATTCATGCCATAATTTGGATCAAAATTACTCTGTTTTGGTTCTAGAAAAGACTAGTCTTTTGAGATATTCGTATTTGAATATAAACCAAACTTAATTTAGTGATTAAAAAAAGTTATGAATATTAAAAATTAAACGGAGAAGCACGCTACTAAACCTAAAATAAAAGACAGTTAGCGATGTTTTATCTAAATAAATAAACAATTAAGTGGATATCATTGTACCCCTAATAATTTAAACCAAAAAAGGGGCAGATAGCGAAACACTGCATAGGAGTTCAGAGTGGAGCTCAAAATTCTCTTGATACTTTATTTCTTGTCCCTTTGTTCATACCAAAAGATAAAACATTATATAATAGAGGGACGAAATTAAAGAACATAAGTCCATTAATTTTCAATGCAAAACTTGCAATTAAAAAAATTAATAAATAACAATACACATTCTACAATAATCCTTAGCTGCATTTGACTGGAAGGTTAGGCAACAAAATTAACTTTCTGATGAATCCGGTTTTGATTCATGATCGAGGCCATCCATTTTAGCCCACTTGCTAATTCTTGAACGAGCTATGACCACCTGCACAAAATCATAATCAATTAATTATTTCATAATGATCATTAGTTCATAATTATAATCATAGCAGAGTTAGAATATTGAGGTCAATTTGAACCTGCTCATCCCAGTTAGTTTTGTAGGTGATTATAACAAGCACTACGGTTTGAATAAAAGTTCCAAACAACATTCCAACCCAAATTCCCTGCACAAGTGGAAAGAGATTTAGAATTTGATTATGCAGCAGAAATTTGAAGTGCAATTTGGAAAAACAAGAGTTTCAGGTTAAAATCCTACCTCGACTTGCAAATCAAGAACATGACCAAGCACAATACCGACAGGAATTCCAATGAGGTAATAGCAACCTATGTTAACATAAGCAACAATGCTTTGCCAACCGGCTCCAATCGCAACACCTATAGAAACCATACGAACGATTAAATGACTTCCCATTTACCTTTTTATCTGTCACTGTTACTTTCTGAATAAGCTTCTCTAAAGTGAGAGAGTAAAGTGATAAAATGAGTAGTTAATCCCTCTTAAATTAAGATAATGGGATCCATATATGATGAAAATTACAAGTTCAATGGTGATTTACCCTTTACTTTATCACTTTACCAATATCATCACTTTAGAGGATCTAAATTCTACCTTCTAGTATATCTTTGGATTATTGTATCTCGACACAATCCCATAGTAACAAAACTGGCAAAGTAATTTGCTTTTCTAATGTAAGATTGTAAGAACAATGAAGCTTGTGAAGAATACCTGAGAGTACGGGCTGAACGCTGTTTAGTAATATAGAGACTGATAACAATGGTGACAAATTACCGACTGCCCGGGCAACATTCTCATCTGTAGTAAATATGTAAGCAAGTCGTTCCCTAAACAACAAGAAGAATACAAACAGAAAGAACCCAATGGCCAATGATGTTAGCACAGTCACTAGGATCGAGAACTTGGCAGCCTTGGCACTTCCTCTTCCAAGCTCATTCGCCACTCGTACGCTGCAAATTATGTAAGCTGGAGTTAATTTTCCATTCTAAACTTTACTAAACATGGGAAAATAAGATTGGTAAGTCAATATAACGTTAGTACCTAGCAGCAGCCATGAACCCAAGTGATATCATCATTTCCCATCCATTGATGTTAAGACTGTAAAGAAACAAGATTTGTCAAAAGTCCATTACAATTTACACACCAAATCAATACAGCTAACAACACAACATATGAATTCTAATGAATTAATGTTTAAGGAATTACCATATAGACAGAGCATCAATTTCCACCTCTGCATTTCTCAGGTTACCTGTCAAAAGAACCAATATTGTGTTGTACCATAGCTCAAGACTGTAAAATACATCCAATTTGATCGAGTTAGGAAGACATGAAAGAAATTAAGATACTCAAACTTCTAGTGTCTACTCCATTCAAGGTGTCATTCACAAAGAATTGAAAGAAAGCTCACCACAACATGGCACCGGATGAAAGCGAAAGCTTAACAACAGGCCAAAGGTCTTTGAATGCCAAGAATGAGAACCCATGCCATGTTTGCTTGCACCAACCGAAAATGAATATGAGTTGACCAAAGTTGGGAATCCAATACGCCAAACTAGTGGAGGTCATTGCACCAGGAAGACCCAATTTGTACTTCATAGTGGTAAGCCAAGAAAGGAAGATGTGAAGGACTATCGAGAAAGCTGCCAAGAAGGCGATAATGACGTTCTTGCTTTGCGACTGCAGGAATGTCTGGGTAGTGAAGGATACGATAAAGGCAAACATGATAGGAATTGACCAAAGTGAAATAGTTCCTGACACTTGTGCTATTGTTTCGTCTTGGCCCAAGAGGCTTAAAATTGGGGTGGTGAAGATGAACACCGGAAGAAGAATCAGTGAAGTCAGGAACAAAACAATCCATGATCTTTGAAGGTAAACTCCCATCATGCCATATTCCTTTGCACCGTATGCTTGACCACACAGTGTTGACAAAGCACTCGCCATTCCTAACTGCAATCATTGTAATAAAATCGGAGGAAGAACTTAGTAGGGTTAATAGGGACCATATTATGATTGCAATTGTATTTGCAGTACAAACATGTCAAGACAATTCAACAAAATAAATTCATAGCATAGTTTAAATTGAAACACAAAATACAAACAAGAAAGCACGGACAAAACCCTTGAAGTAACACCATTTTGATTGTTCTGATACCAGAAGTTCAAAAGCTTGAAATCTTTTTTTTTTTTCTTTTTTCATTTCAGAAAATAACAGGAATCACTATTGATTGATGGCAGAAGTTGAAGCACGCCCAAAAATATTACAGAATTAAAAAAAATTAAATTTTAATTGATGAAGCACAGGAGAATCCTCCAGATTCCTTTTAACACAAATATTGTTCCGTCCCCAAAATAAAAATTAAAGAAAAAAAAAAGAGAGAAGAAGCTCTTTTTGTCAAATTTATTTAATTAAAAATAAAGAAAATTTTAGCAAGCCAGAAAATTTGGCAGAATATTATGTGAAAAAAAAACACAAAATTAACCTCTCCTGTCTTTTTTTAATTCTCCCCGAAAATTTTTACATCCTGGAGCTCAGAATCCATCACATGGTTTGGCAATAATTTTTGCCCAACCAGAATACTCCGATTTCCGAGTATAAAAATAAAAAAGAGCTAACTGCAAAAGGTAAATTAGGTGAAAACTGAAAAAGTTGAGAACATACCAGAATCCCGTTAGCGAACCTGATAAGAACGGTGTAAACAAGAGCGAAAGCAGCGAGTTCCTTAGAACCAAGATGTCCAACAAACGCTTGGCTTATAACTTGGATTCCAAACGTGGAAGCTCTTGTGAATATGGCTGGCGCCGCCACTATCCACATCTTCTTGCTCTCTTCCCACACCCTCCTAACCAGTGACAAGCCCTCTTCCTCTTCTACTCCTCCTGAAGAAGGCAGCAGCAGCTTCTGCTTCAGATCACCCTCCATTTTCATCTTCAGACTCTACTACTACTATGATGCTGCTTGGAGTGGCCAATGGATGGACATGCAGAAAACAAGAGTAGAGGCGTTGGTCCACGATACAAGAAGGTGAAGCGTTTCTATTGTTTTGTTTCTAGAAGGATTTCTTTTCCCTGTAGCTGCGAGCGATGAAGGAAGCGAGTTCGGGTTTGGCAACCAAGGAGAAAGGAATCAGGAGATGGCAGAGAGCAGTGTAGTTGCAGGACTCTCTCTCTCTCTGATGGGAAATGAAATTTTAATTGGTTACTTATATTGAATTAATAAAACGTGTTGGAGTAGTAGCTGGATGGAATGGCTTCTTTGCCCCCTTACGTGGATCTCCCAACTACCTCTTCTTCTTTATTTCAATTTCTTTGTTTTATCGGTATCCATGAATGCATTGATACCAACTCTATCCTACACTTAGAGCATCCCCACATTAATTCTCATTTTATTTTTTTTAGCTCTCTTATAAAAATATTTATGAGATTCATAAATAATAATCTAAATTAAAAATAAAATTTATTTTTTTAATATTTAATATTGGTTCAATTAAAATTTTATATTATTTTAAATTATTTTATTAATATAATTATACGAATAATAAAATTTTATTAGTTTTTTATTAAAATAATATTATATTTTTAAAATAGTATCATTAGTTTTTTATTAAAATAATATTATATTTTTAAAGTAATATCAATTTTATTTCATAAATCAATTTTAATATAAATTTTAATTATAATTCAATTTATTTCTTAAAAATATTAAAAGTGATACTATAAAAATATTTTATTAAAAATATTCTTAGATGCTTAAAAAAAGGTATTTGGATTTTAATTTTGGAACTTTGAGTAAATTATTATTTTTTATGAACAATATTATCTACGCACCAAAAATAATTAATAAATTAGTTATATATATGTATATTTGTATATAAATAAATATATTATTTAATTTATTTTTAATATATATTTAATATTTTATTATGGCTGATTTAATTATAGAAAATTTTTTCATTTTATTGTTATAAATACAATGTCAAATTTAAAATTTTAATACGTATATAAACAAATAAGTGAACAACAATTAATGAATATTAAATAAGACATATTATGACTGTTTTTTGTTGGTTTTCTTTGGTTACCAAACATTTTCAAATAAATTATGCTAGGATACTAGGATACTCAACTTTAATTAGAACATAACTAGTTCCACGAGTTAAAATTGCAATGACATTGCACGTAAATCATATTGGGCTAATGTGTGTGTTTTGTAAGTTTACCGAAAACTAGATGAAAGAGATTGGGACTCGTAACTCTAATATCGAACGATGAATAGAGAAAAGTGGAGGTGGTACCGTGGTACTGCATTAATATTTTGACGTCTAAGTCAGAATATATTCAAAAAGGTGAAGATAATTAGAGTTATGTTTATATTTAATTTGGGAGAACCTTTGACTTTTTATTTATATATAATGATTTTAAAAATCTGTTAAGAATCTCTTAATGTGAGGGATTAGTGAGATTCACCTCGTCTCAATACTTAAGGAGTTGTTAATTATGAGATTAGGATGGATATCGATCCAAATCTTACCTTTTTCGAGCTTGGATGATTCTCTTTTAGTGGATCCTTCGTGATGGATTGAGTTAGTAGACCTTAAAAGGAAATCAGAATCTTAGTTTAGAATAGTGTGTTAAAAATGCACATAAATCATCATATTCTACGACGATTTATGTTTAAAACTTCAATCACATTAAGTTGTGACGATTTATGAGTATACAATAAGAAATTATAGTATATAAATCATGGTAGGATCCTACTATTTACATATCAACATAAGTAACAATAGCCTAACACGATTAATAAAAAAAGAATCAACTCTTAATACCTAATAAAGATTTACGCTCGAAATAAATTTATAAATTTGAAATACAACACAAAGCAATAAATCTGCTTAAAACATTTAGCAAAAGAGAGAAAACATGTCTAAGAGTCTATATACATTAATCTATTACCATGAAAAAATTGATGAAGGCACGAGTCAGAATGTTAATTTCTTTAGTAAGAAATAGATTGATGTGTTTATTAATTCGTCAATGAGTTTTGTGAATCTCTAAAATAGCATAGTACAAAAATTGAAAAAATATTGGGAAAAAGCATTTATTCCAAATGAATAAATGACCATTTGTACCCATGAAAGATGAAAACGCTGATATTTGTACCCATGATAGCTCGAAACTAACCTTGTACCCATGAGAGATGCTGTCCGTGTGACAAAAGTGCCCCACCTTGGATTTGAGCTTGGTTCGTGCCTTTCCGAACCTACGTGGCACTCCCAAACCCTCCCCCCAATCTGAGCCAACCTCCCACCATCATCATCTTCATCTTCTTCACCATCACCATCTTCATCTTCTTCACCATCACCATCACCATAACCTCCATAACCTCCAACACCATTACCTCAGCACCGCCACAGCCACCTCCCTTCACCACAACCTCCGGCGACAACCCACACCGCCGCGCCCCTTTCTCTTCTTCTTCCCCTCTTCTCACCTCCACTAAGCCTAAAAACCACAGCGCCAGCTCTTCCTCTGGCCACTCAAACCCTTCGCTGAAAAGGCTTACTCTCAATGAACTCCTCAACTTCATTCAACTGACCGGCATTACCCAGAATGTTAATGACCTCCATGTAATGCTCCATGGTGGGAACAATTCCATACTCCTTCATTGATTCAAAGTGCAATAATCCTTCCTCTACAACTTCTTCCCTTGCACACGCAGCCAAAACCAATGCAAAAGTTTCACTCTCAGGCTGTATCCCTGCCTCCTTCATCTCCTGAAAAACCAACAAAGCATCATCACCAGCTCTATTTTCAGTGTATCCAATGATCATCAAGTGCCAAGAACTCATGTTTTTCTCTGCATTCGATCAAACACCTTGCGTGCAATATTCATGTTACCACATTTCCCATGCATTCCAATCAACCTATTGTTCAATTCAACCTCCCCTCGAAACCTCAATCTTCTCAAGAACTTATGAACCCTTTTCCCATACTCAAGCGACCTCGTACCCTCGCACAAATTCAACATGGCGAGAAAAACACCATAATCAGCAACAGAACCTTGACCCATGAGTTCCAAAGCTTCAACAAGCTCACCCTCTTCGCACAACTCAATCAAATTAACGTTTAGCGTGGTTGCATCAAACAGCGCGTTTTGGCGGTTCTGGTCGATCCTATTATAAGTATTATCAAGTTTGGGTTTTGGTTCTCTGGGAAGATTCTCCTTCCGTGAAGTTTGGGTCTTTTGAGCGAAACGACCAGTGGGGGTGGCGTTTTTACGGCGGGGTTGGACCTTGTTGCTGTTGGCGGTGGGGTTCTTGGAATCGGGAACGGCGTAGGAGCATAGAGGAGTGGAAGGGAGAGAGCAATTGGAGGGCTTCGGAGGAGAGAAGTGTGGGAATTTGGAATGGGATGAGAGGACGGTGTTTAATTTGCGGGAAACGGGTCCCAGTGACGCCATTGATGAGTGGAGTTTGAGCTCCATGGAGTTCTGATTTTGGAGGCTGTGTGGAACAATTGCAGAAGAATAATTTTCCATCCCCTGCGTTTTTTCCTGAGTTCTGTTTCTTTCATTGTATTGTTTTTAGTTCATTTTGCTTAATTTGGTTAGTTAGAAATGTATGTTAGTGGATTTAGGTGTGTTTTGATTCATGGTGTTTGAAAATTTTGCTATTTTGGTGGAGAGGAAGAGCTGGCGCTGTGGTTTCTGGCTCAGCGGAGGAGAGAAGAGGGGAAGAAGAAGAGAAAGAGGTGCGGCGGTGTGGGTTGTCGCCGGAGGTTGTGGTGAAGGGAGGTGGCTGTGGCGGTGCTGAGGTAATGATGATGGAGGTTATGGAGGTTATGGTGATGGTGATGGTGAAGAAGATGAAGATGGTGATGGTGAAGAAGGTGAAGATGATGATGATGGGAGGTTGGGAGTGCCACGTAGGTTCGGAAAGGCACGAACCAAGCTCAAATCCAAGGCGGGGCACTTTTGTCACACGGAGAGCATCTCTCATGGGTACAAGGTTAGTTTCGAGCTATTATGGGTACAAATGTCAGCATTTTCATCTCTCATGGGTACAAATGATCATTTATTCCAAATACTATTTAGGATTACAATTTCACTTAGTAAGCGATGTATAAATTTTCGAAAATATAAAATCCAAAGCGATGATGACATGTGAGTTTTATTTCACCGTCAATAGAAGATTCTTAGATTTGAGCACTATGTGAGTTTTATTCAGGAGGATCTGCTTAAAACCGCATATGAGTGAAAAAAAATTAAAGTTCTAATGCCATTATAATATTTCTAATTTCAAAAGATTTTAATTCAGGAAGATCTGCTTAAACATCATATTTCTATTTCAAAAGATTTCAAGCAGATTCAATGTAATCTTATCATCAAATTTGACACTATTAATGAACAAAATAAATAAAATAAACGTCAATAACATTACTAATTAAGTTATGTTTTTTACATATTAAAAAAACATAACTAAAATTTTTTTGTAATACTTTTTTCTCCATTTTTTTAATACAAAATTTTAAATTTTAATAATTAATTATCAATATTTCAAAATATAATAGTAATTATTGGTGAATCAATTTTACTCGTATACTAAAATTAAATACTATTCACTCTTTAGTATACAAATTATTTATGTAAAATTTAATAACAAAATAATATTAAATCCACTTAAAAAAATTTTAAATTAAAATATAACATTTAAAATATTAAAAATTAAATTAAAATTTAACTTAAATATTAAGAATCAAAATAATACTTAACTACCCTATTTGTTGAGAACTCGTTATGCTTTTTCGAAATATTTTATCTTAATGAACATGTAGGGTCAATACCTCTATGCATAAAACTGTCATTGCTCTTAGAGTTCTAGGGGTTCATAAAGAGTTCTTTTAATTACTTTAATCTTTCAAATGAAAAATATGAACAGAATTTTGAGTCAGCAAGTTTCACGTAACTCAAAGAAAACCTAAAGTGATACTACGTAAGGAATGATGTAAAACAGCTACTCAATTAGAGAAAGGTGACGTAATAAAATTGGATGCTAAATTATGTCGTCATCTTTCGTTAAGATTGTTAAATGATTTAGTTAGTTAGTCGCTTATTAATTTTGGTATTCTCCTTTCAATGGTGTATTTTAATAATGTTAAATTTAATGGGATTTTTTTAAATGGAGACCACAAATTTAATATTTAGATTTGTGACTTTTAAATTACTTTTAAACATATAAATTTAAAAATTATGTTTATTTTTTTATTAAAAATTTGTTTAACATACCAATCTAAGGATGAGATTTATATTTTAATATTAAAAAAAAGAAATACTAGGAGAATAATGATTTTATTGAACAATATGAATAACTACCAATCAAATAAAAACACATTACACCTCCAAATTAAACTTCTAAATTTTAATATTAAAATAACCATCCGTACACTAATAAAATGAACATCCGATATATTTATTATTTATATTATTTAATATTTTCATTGTTTACCTATACTTTTCCTTAAAAAAATTTTAAATATGTAATCAAATCTTTCGATTTATTTTGCGGTAAAAAAAAATTATTTTAACACAAATAAAATCATTTGATTTTATGCATTATAAAATTTGATACTTAAATTTTTTTTACAAATTTTATTTTGTTTTTTAAATTTGAGGTTCTGATTTATTATTTAAAATAATAAAAAAATTATATAACAAAAACACATCAATTAATTAATTATATTGAATTATGCATAATCTTTTTTTATTTTTTAAAAAAATTAGCCTTAGTTAGATGAATAAAAACAAGCTTAGAATAAAACCATTGTTTACGCGTGGCATTACTGACCATGCATTGGGGGCCTTGTCGTTAATGAACTTCATTTTCATGTGGGGCATTCCCGGCCCGACCCTTTCTATTGAAAGAGAAATTATAATAGGAAAAATTTAATGCACGTCCGACCGAAGCAGCCTTGGTTAATACTTAATAGTGATATTAATTAAATGAGTTATGTTATGTGTACATTAAAATTAGTCATTAAAATTAGTTAATAGTATAAAATATATGTTAGAATATAAATATATATTAAAAATAAATTAAATCATACATATATTTATACATAAATATATTGATAGCTGATTTTAGTGATTAATTTTAATGTACAAATAGTATTTTTATAATTGGATATAAACAAAATATAATCGAGAGTATTGGACAAATTAATCTCTAAAAATAAGTGGTTTGTTAAATTTATTTTTGAATAATTTTATAATTAAATTAATTTTTAAAATATTTAAAATTAATTGTATTTGTCTTTCTATTTTTAGGTTAATTTTTGTTAACAATTGACTACGTAAAATATTAAATGACAAATTACATAATATTTGATATGCACAAATAATATTAGGTTATTGACAGTTTTTGATACAACGCTGAATATTAAATTTTTTGCACCATTATTTAATTTTAGCAGTAGTTAATTAAGCAATGAAACTATCCTTACACAAGAGTATGAACCATCAGCCAATATGAAAAAATTTTCGAAAACCGAAACCCAAGAAAACAAGTCGTTAGTTGAAGAAATGGAAAATTTGGTTAAGATTATGGATGCTGGAATTGCAGCAGTATTAAACTATACTAAGGAGACAAATCCACAACAAAAATTAGAAGATGGGATAAGCAGCAACGGTAATAGAATAAACAGTGATGGCAAGATGAGTTGTAAAGGAAGATAGAAGTTGTAAAAGAATAAATGGTGATGGGTTCAGCAACAATAATAACGGAGTTATGAGATTTTTTGTGAAGAAGTCGAGAAAAAAAAATTTTGGATGAGGATAATTGGGTGTCTCTGGCATAGTTATAGAGTATGGACTCAAGTTGTGAATCACTGAATCTGTGATATGAGACAAATTTTAATTCCTAAAAAGTGTTTATATGTATATATTCGGGGTGGGTACACCCTAAACCCGACCATGTGTCCGGTCCTGAGCAAAATCTGCTCCAACTCGGGTCAAGTTATTTCCTTTTCCAATCGAGTATGGTCGGATACCCGCGTATTCAGATACTCCTGTCAAGTCTAACCACGTATTGATACTTCATTTATTAAAGATTTACTGTTAGCTAATAGATTACTACACACATAGGACGATATTCTAACTCCTAATAGTTGTTTAAGCATATGAGTAAGATGATTACTCAACAAATTCAAATTAATTAAGATAAATACTAATTATTTTTAATATTTTAATATTAAAATTTTAAAAATTTGATTTTAATTATAATTTTGTAAAATATTTATAATAATAATTATTATATATATTTTATTTAATTTTTTAATAAATTTTTTATGTAATTTTATGTAACAGAGCACAGGAACATACATTAATTCTAGTAAAATAAAAGCTAATAACAAAGGAGTTCAAAGAAAATGCTATTATTGGACCACACATATAGAATATAATACGAATGAAAAAACCAATAAATATAAAACAATATTTTTACTAAACCATGATGCCCAATGGGAGGAAATTAGATATTACTTTATGTCTTTGAAACCTAAAAAATTTATAGATAATTTAGTAAGTGCTTGTGTGATACATATAAGTAATTTTGGAATTTTATTTTTATAGGTGGTTTTTACAATATATCAAGTTTTAAACAACAAAAAGTATAAAACGATTTACAGATTTAATATACTGCAAACTATTAGATATAGTGATAAATTCTACTGCCATTAAATTTTTTTTTTATTAGATTCATATATTTTGGTGGTGTTTGGATATATTTTGTATGTTTTTTTCAGTTAATTTTGGTGTTATTTTCATAATCTATAATATTTCAGAATAACATATTAATAAAGTATGCGATTAAATATATTGATAAAAAAGATTAAGTCAGTCCTTAAAATCAATAAATTTAAAGAGTACCTATCTTTTTTGACAAGAAAAAACTAACATCTCATTTGTAAATTTTTATTTTTAAAATTTTTTAAATAATTAATGAATTTATTTTTTTTATTGTATTATTTTGACTAAAATATTGTGCTATTTATCCCAAATGTAACTATTGTCCCAAAGGCCACTAGTGGCTGCAGAAGTTCAAAAGAAAAAAGTTTTGTGTTTGATCCCTGCATAAAGTTTATCCCTTCGAAGATAGAAGAAATATTAATAAATTTATTGTAAGTTGTTTAGATAAGTTATATTTGTATTTTTTTTATGAATTCTCTAGTGTTAATGTTTTTTATAATTCGTTTTTTATATTTTTCAGAGCTTGATTATAATCCAAATGATGGTGTATGGTAGAGCATCACCTTTTATAGTAGACAATAAAAAAGGACTTAAAGAAACTTATATTTCGATTAATGGTCAAAAAACCAAGTATTCATGTTTTTATTACTATTTGCTATTACGATATTATTTAACGTATTTTCCTAGGCTTTTTCTACTACTTTGTTTGTTCATCCGTTATTGTTTGTGTTAGTTGAAAAATATTTTCGAAAGGATAAGCTAATTCGAAATGCTGGAGAGATATTAAAAAAGGAGTAGGAATCGAAAAAACACACATGCTAGCGTTAAATGAAAGTTATCCGATGCATACTCGATTTAGATACCTTAGCAAATCGAGAAAGTAATTCGAATAGAGAATCGAATGGCGCTTTCAAAATGAAGAATCGAGCGGTTACACAAAGAAGGAAGTTGAAGCCTTTTCTCTGAGTTGAAAATTTATTGGTAACATTCATTAGCAAAAGAGCGGGAACAGTTACCTAAGAATGCGCATACAAGGCAGCACCTTGCAATTGATGATCAGTTACAGAAGTAGATTATAAATATTAAGAAGTTTTAGGAAATAGGGGTTGGAACTTTTCTTTAGAAATACACTCAAGCACACTCACATCTCCAGCGAATTTCTGAGTCTGCATTCGAGTTCGATTTCTGTAGGGTTCCTTCCATTGTCTTTAATTTTCCTTTTACAATTTCTGTAAACTTTAATTTTTTCCTGTCAGATTTACATTCAAAGTTTCCTTTACTTATTTATCCAGTTTATTTTCCAGTATCTTTAAGTTTTCTGTCAAAAGCCCTTCGACCAAATTAAAGGCATTTTAATCGCTTTCTTTATAATTCAACACAAACCATTTCGATTTAAGTCAGTTTATTTTTCAAATCTTGTTTTTTTACATTTCTTTATCTTTTTGGCATCTTTCCGAACTTATTTTTTGTTTTTTCATTCTCGTCTAATTCGAGAATCTTTGATGCACTTATAGAACTGGTACCTGCAAAAGAGGAGTAAGTTTCACTCCCAGACCATTAGAATCGAACCACCATCAATTTGCTAAAAAACGACAAAACACATTGGCATGCCCGGTGGGACAGTTTAAAATTAAAGTGCGTCAAATAATTTTTTGGTGTCATTTGGTGTATGCAATTGAGAAGTGAAAAGATTATTCACATGGCTGATGAATTGTCAAATGTGAATGGTGGTTCGTCCACCAATGACAACATACCAGTAACTATACAAACTTCGGACGTTACTTCACGTTCGGAAGGTTTGGGTGTAAGTGAAAATATAATGGTTACTAGTGTGCATACTGGAAATGATGGATGTAATATTCGTCCACGTGGTACCTTACCACCAGTCCAGCCTCCAATAACCACTAGTTTGCCTCCTTATGGTCTTCCTCCTGATTATACTCCACCGGTGAGTGGTTTTGTTCCTCATGTTCGTTTCGGGAGTGTGAATGGAGTAAATAATTCTCAAATCCCACAACAGTATTCTGAGTTTTCTCGTGATTATAATGTGGGCTTTACGTCGAATGCTTCTAATTCTATGGCGGTATTTTTACAACATGTAGAGGAAAGTCATCATGATTTAGTCAACTTATTGACTCAACAAATGACCACAATTCTAAATCACATGATGGTTGATCATAAATCGAAATTCGAGCGTCTTGCAAGGCAAGTCGAATGAATGGCTCGAATCGTTGATTATGATGAAGGTGAAAGGCATGATGCCAGGGAGAACAATGAAGGATTCAAAAATATATTTCAAAATGAAAATAATATTTTAAACAGGCAGAATCCTCAGATAATTTCCCGTGGGCAAAATGCAGATGATGTTTTAGCCAGATTATGTACTAATCATTCGACTAATAGCTGTGTTCGTTTCAGGGACTTGATTCAGGAAGCCATTATGGAGGGACGTTTGAAGTTTGATGATGGTAAAAAAGAGATGAAAGTTGACACTGATCCTTTCGATGCTGAAGCTGATTTTGTGGAACCATATTTTGGAGTAAATATGGTTGGTATGTCTTATGACTTTGGTGTGGCTCTAGGTGATTTCGAGTCACAAGTTCGATCAGTGTATCCTTGGACAGGAGATGGTTTACTGAATTTCTTAGTGCAGCAAAAGATCAAAGATCGGGATGTATCTTTGTGTCCCCGATGTAATGTTGTATTTGACACTGAGGCTAAAGCGATCTTTGAGAAGGAAAGGATGAAAAAGGAATTGGATGATATGGAGGAGCAAGCTCGTCAGAGGCAACCTGTTAGACGAGTGGAAGGAGAAAGTTCAAGGGCTCCTCAGCAAAATGCTGTTGCACGGATGAGTTGTTCCCAGGCTATTGGGGTTCAGTGGATTCGGAATTGTCGAGAATTCCAGAATCGAGATGCACAATATCGACAAAACCCACAGTGGGGACATTGAGGACCTCCTCGAAATCAATATCCTTACCAACGAGGTTGAGCCAAAGGATACCCAAGGGAAAGAGGAAGAAGAAGCCTACCTCAAAATAAAAAACCTCAGGTTGACAAAGGCAAGGGGGCAACACCTTTGATGCATTCCCGAATAGTTATTCCATCTGATGGGGAAACATGCCCGAAGAGTATTCCTTCCCCTGTGAAGTTGGAGAAGGGCAAGGCAATAGCTCATTGATAAACCCCAATTTCGTGGTTTATCTTGTGCTTATTTTGGGGGATTTTATCACCTTTTCTCACATTTATTCAATGAAATAGCATGGTTTTGCAATTCTCCCTTGATTTGTGCTTAAATGTGAAAACATGCTTTTTAAGCCATAAAATTGGTGATTTTAATTCACTTTAATTCCATTCGATATCTTGATATGTTTGTTGAGTGATTTCAGATTCATAAGGCAAGTATTGGATGGAAGAAGTGAGGAGAAAAGCATCCAAAGTGGGAGAACTCATGAAGAAATGAAAGAACCGTAAAGCTGTCAAGCCTGACCTCCTGGCACTCAATCGACCATAACTTGAGCTACAGAAATCCAAATGAGGCGGTTCTAGTTGTGTTGGAAAGCTAACATCCAGTGCTTCGAAATGATATAAAATTCGCTGCATGTTACTTCGCGTATAGGGACGCGCACGTGCCATGTACGCATGCGCACCGATGTTGCTCGTGGCCCACTAAAGTGAAATCGCCCCCAGCAATTTCTGAAGCACTTTGGGCCTAACCCAACTCATTTTCAATGCTATTTCATACAGAATTCAAGCTTGGACAAGGGGAGAGCAATTGTTTGGTAGTATAGCATCATGTAGGTTAGTTTCTAGAGAGAGAAGCTCCATCTTCTCTCTAGAATTAGGTTAGGTTAATCCATCTTAGATCTAGGCATGATTTCTTGATTTCATCTTATTTTTTTATTTTTTTCCAATTTCTTATTCCTACTACTTGATTCTTTTAGTTCTCATGTTAATTTTACCTTTTATGCACTTTTATGTTCATGGATGCTCATGTTGAATTTGATTTACAATTAATGCAATTTGATGTTTGATGTTTCTTTTATTGATGATTTGAGTTGTTGATTTACTTTTCTATCCATTGGTAGTTGTTAGATTTTATTATTCTTGCACATTTATCATGCTTTCCTTTATTACCCACCAAGTGTTTGATAAAATGCTTAGTTGGGCTTTATAGTAGATCTTGAGCATTCTTGGCTTGGAAAGAGTAATTGTGTAATCTTGAGTCATGAAAACCCAACTCATGTTGGTGACCTAGAATTGTTAGCTAATATTATTTTCATTGACTCTAATCTTTTGCTAATTTAATTAGTGAGTTGATTGGGACATTTGGATTGAGGTTAACTAGTCTCATTTGACTTTCTCTCATGGAAGATAACTTATACCTTCTTCCAATGTTGGGATGACAAAATGAGATAAATTCTTATTTATTATTGTGATATGATTGATTAGTCTTGTTTGACTTTCTTCCTATTTGTTGGATTGACTAGATAAGATGAATTAATCATTGTATGACTAGGATAGAAAGCCTATGATCTCAAACCTTGCCATGAATGTCTCTCTTTATTGATTGCTTTCTTTAATTGCTTGATTTACTTTTCTTGCCATTTATTTTCTTACCAAAATATAAAAACCGCACCCCCTTGATCTTCATAGCCAATAATCATTCACTTCATTGCAATTCCTTGTGAGACGACCCGGAGTTCAAATACTTCGGTTAATTCTTATTGGGGTTTGTACTTGTGACAAAACCAAATTTAATTTGATGTGAGATTTGTTTGTTGGTTTGGAGCTATGCTTGCAACGAAATTCTTCTTTCTATAAGAGAAATTCATAACCAATGCAATTCTCGCTATCAAATTAATGGCGCCGTTGCCGAGGAGTTGCAATTGTGTTATGTTATTGGCTATTGTGAATATCTGAATATGTTTTCCTTTTGTGTATTTGTTGGTTTTTGTTAGGTTTAGGTCTTTGTTTCTCATTTTTGTTAGTTTTTATTTCCTCTTGCTATTATGAATTCTCACCACTTTAGCTATGAGTTTGGCTCAAATGATGTTGTAGGAAATGGGAGCTATAATGACAATATGCATCAAGGATGGAACAATCAAAGATAGGAGGAGCCTCAAAGGATTGATCACCCTTTTTGGCAACAACAATCTCCGGATTCTTATGGGTATAACTCTCATCCTAATGCATATCAATCTAATGGATGTGGTGACCCTTATTGTGATTGTCAACAACCACCACCACATGCCTATGAACCATCCCCTCAACATGATTTTGAACCACCTTACTCACAAGCCCCTTTTCACCAAACACCTCCATACGACCCCAACCCATATCCACCATACCAACCACCTTGTGAACCATATGAACCATATGAAGAACCACCCCAATTCCACCACCAATATCCTCAAGAACCACCACCTCCATACTATTACCAAGATGAACCACCTCCCCTGTATGACAACTTTCAACTACATAATGAATTTCCCTTTCCACCATAATCCTCCATGGAAGAACACCCATATTCATCCATCCAAGAGTCAATGGATTGCTTCAAGGAAGCAATGGATCGGCTTCAAGCAATAATCCGTCAAAAGGAGCAAGAGAAAGCCCAAAAGAATTATGAAGTTATTGAGGCCAACCTTGCCAAAATTAAAGCCAACTTGGACTCATGGAACTCATGCAACAAGCAAAGCATCTCCATGGATGAATGTGAGAAATCAACCAAAGAAAGGAGCATGAAGGAGATTTTAGAATCTCAATATGAGGACAAGGAGATGGGGTATGTCTTGCAACAAGTGGAGAGTGAAGAAATTGTTAATGAAGAAGAAGTGGTTGAAAGCCTAGGCAAAGTTGAACAAGAGGTGGATTTCAAGCTTGAGAACACTTCCACACCAAGTGACATTATTGATGATTTTGTGGAAGTTGTTGAACCTTCCTCCAATGAGCTTGAATTTGGTGTTGAGGAGGATAATGCGCAACCTCCTAAGCATATAATGAATGATGAAGAATTGGAAGAAGGTGAGCAAATAACAAATCTTCCTCTTGAAGATGAGCCCACACCAACATATGATCCTTTAGTATTTGAGGAATCTTCTCCTCTTAAAATTGAGGTGGATGTTGAGACAATTTCCACATTACCTCCAAGTTGTGATATGAAGAATGGAGAAGAGCTAGAAGAAGTTGGTGAAGAAGCGGTTGAATATGAAGAACTTTGTCAAGAGGAAGAGGTTGAAGTTGAAGAAGCTTGCCAAGAGGTAGAGGTAGTCAAAAAAGAGCACAAGGGAATGGAAACGTCCCTTCCTAAGTCACCATCCAACATAACATTCAAGTGGGTAAAATTCTTATCTATAATCTTTACTTTTCCACTTGAATATGGTTTGCTTGAGACGGATGTGCAACTTAGAGCTCTTTGTGGAGTTAAGAGCAAGAGAGAATTGGTTGATAGGTGGAATTGCCAATCAAGGTTCCTTATGGTTGGAAACTCAAAGTCTAAGTGTAATGGTTGGTATAGTTCTCAACTAAAGGGGTCTAGGAATATGCTTTGGTGTTTACTTGAGAATTCGGATCACTTCTCACCCAATTGGAATTGTGATGATCAACTAGAAGATGGGTGTGAAAATAAGATATGGGATCCCAGATCACAACATGAAGACCAATTTTGGGAGCTCATATCTTGGGAAGAACTTCCCCCAAGCTTGTTGAGGATGGTTGGAAATTCTGACAACCAATTGAAGAGCAAGCATCCTTGGAGATTCAAGGATGAATACAAGCATAAGCCACCATGACAAAGAGCTTCGCATAAGTCCAACTTAATGACAATAAACAAAAGTGCTAGGTGGGAGACACCTCACCATGGTAAATTCTTTTCATTTTTCCCTTTTGTACATATTGGTGATTAGTTTAATTTCATGTTTTGTTGAGTTTGTTGAGTATAATTGGTAGTTTAATAGGTTAAAAATAAGGTTTTATGGTGTTTTGGTAGCTGTTTGGAGGTTAAGAATGCTTAGTTTGGTGCAAGAACTTGGAAAAAATTTGAAAAACAGAGCACCGACCCGCCCGTGCGCGCACCTGGCGCGTACGCGCGCCTCAAGCATTTTCGATCACCCATGCGAACGCGCCATGTACGCGTACGCGTGGATTGAAAAATTTTATCCCTCCATACAGTGACCCAAGAGTTGTGCCTACATTGCGCCAGCATCATGCCTGAGTTACAAGTCAACCCGCGCGTACGCGCACCTAGCGCGTACGCGTCCTTGATGCTAATTGCGCAATGCACGCGCCCGCACGCTGTGCGCGCGAATGCCGATAGCGCCACCTGCCCTCCTGGTACATGTTCCATAGAGTTGGGCCAACCTGGGCCGATACTGTGCCCCGCGCATAACCTTACCCACGCATGCGCGCACCTGGCGCGTACGCGTTCTTCTACTAAACTGCACATCAGCGCGTAAGCGTGCATGACGCGTCCGCGCCGGTAAAATAAAAAGAGTTTTTTTTCTCATCTTCCATTTTCTTTTGTCCATTACATTCGCATAATTTTATTCTTTACATTTTTATTTTGTTTTTATAGCCTGTTTTTACTTTATTTTTTTCAAGTTTCTTATTCGAATAATGGTGTTGCAATTTCATACTCAATTGTTGAGAATTTATTGGTTAATCTTGGTGCTTCTTGACTTGTTTGATATTGTTGGGTGATGAAACTTTTAAATCAATGCTTAATATTGTATGACTCTTATACTCTTTGTGCATTGATATGAACTTGCATGTCTTTCATGACCTACTCTTTCTAGTCGAACTTGATGCTTTTGAGTGCTCTTCATAATTTGACTTTACTCTTGCTTCAAGTATTAGTTAATATGCCTTTACTTGAATTGCTTTCTCACTCACATGCGTAGCTAACATGTAGTAAGAACCCTACTCTTATTTGGCATTAGCCCCCGCCTATGTTCTATATGCTTTGCTATCTTTGTTGTAAGCTTAATTTTCTTTCTTTTTCTCTCCTTTGAGATTGGCTACCAAGAAGGAAAGGAATTGAAAAGCTTCAAATGGGGTAACAAACAAGTTCACCTGCACAACCCTTTGAAGAAACTCATCAATTGTAGCTACCCATCCACCTTGCTCTTCTTTGCATGCACCGAGGACGGTGCAAATTTCTAAGTGTGGGAAGATTGTCCGACCGACCTCCATGGGTAACAACTTCCTTTTTCAATACCAATTCTTAATTTTTGTCTTTGTTAGTTAGTTGTTGCATTGCATGATAGGTTGCATGATAGTTAGAATTTGTACATATTTTACCTTTTTTTATGTTAGGACTACTTGGTTAGGGTGATAATTTTTTTTCCAAGAAAAATTATTTTTGGGGCACCCTACCAATTTGAAAAATTTTTTGTGACAAACTTGCTTGAAGAATGTATTTTGGAACATGGTTTTTGAGCTAAGAACACAAGTATGTGAGTTTTGAGCCTAATTGCGTGGTTACATCTTATAACCACCTATTTCCCATTCTTGTGTGCATTGTTCTCTTTCTATGATTGTAGTCTTTGATTTGTTTGATTCTTTATGTCCATTATTCCATGTATACATGCATTTATATGATTGAGGTCATAATTTTTTTTAGCTCACTTATCCAAATTAGCCTACCCTTCATCAACCATTGTTAGCCAAATTTGAGCCTATTGAATCCCTTTTGTTCTTAATTATAGCACATCACTACCCCTAAGTGAAAAAAACAATAAATGTCCTTAATTTGGATCTTTGATTAGCTTAGGCTAGTGAGGGTGTGTATCATTTGGGTATGGAAAACTTGGGACATTGGTTGAGATAAAAGTGTAATTTTTGTATTTTTGTTGAAAATATTGGGAATTGCGTACATATTCATGCACTATATGTAAAACCATATGCATTGATACGGTTGTATATACTTTTGAAAAAACAAAAAAATGTGAAAAAATAAATGATAAAGAAAAAATATATATGTATACAGAAAAAGAAAAAAAGAGAAAAAGAAATAAAAAAGGGACAAAAAATGCCCCAAAGTAACGTTCAATAAAAATCAATACATATGGAAGGTGAATTAAAGAGAATGCATGAGCATGTGAAAAAGTGGGAATCATGGGTAGCTAGGCATTGTATTAGAATTGTATAGGTTGTTATATGTGTTAGGTGAGAGCTTAGGTTAATCAAAGATTCAAATTTCAAGCTCACTTGACCATATGCATTCCTACCTTTACCCTAGTCCCATTACAACCTATGAATAAGTCCTCATGATGAATGTATGCATGCATTGAATAATTGTTGATTGTTAGATGAAAAATAAATCATGGAAAGCATGATTAGAAGAGAATTGAGTGATCGACCCTATACACTAGAGCGACTAGAGCGGATACACTTCCGGTGAGGGTTCGATGCTCAATTCCTTGTTCCCGGCTTTCATGAGCTTTCTTCTTGTAAGTCTATTTGAACTTCATTTTGATATTTGTATTGGTAGAGTTTGTGAGTCGTCATATGACCTTTGCCGTACTTGTTCATACATGATCTTGGAGATTGATTTGCTTTTGACCAAGTAGGTAGAATCATTTTGCATTTAGTTGCATTTATATAGATAGGTGCATATAGTTTCTTTGCATTGAATAAATGTTCATACCCCTTTTCTTGTCCTTCTTTATTCTTAGCATGAGGACATGCTTGGTTTAAGTGTGGAAAGATTTAATAAACCTCGATTTTGTGGTTTATCTTGTGCTTAATTTGGAAGATTTTATCACATTTCCTCACATTTATTCAATAAAATAGCATGGTTTTGTAATTCTCCCTTGATTTGTGCTTAAGTGTAAAAACATGCTTTTTAGGCCCTAAAATTGGTGATTTTAATTCACTTTAATTCCATTCGATGCCTTGATGCATTTGTTGAGTAATTTCATGTTCATAAGGCAAGTATTGGCTGGAAGAAGTGAGGAGAAAAGCATGCAAAGTGGGAGAACTCATGAAGAAATGAAGGAACCGTAAAGCTGTCAAGCCTGACCTTTTCTCACTCAAACGACCATAACTTGAGTTACAGAGGTCCAAATGAGGCAGTTTTAGTTGCGTTTGAAAGCTAACATCCGGGGCTTCAAAATGATATAAAATTTGCCATGGTTGCTTGATGTATAGGGGCGCGCACGTGCACTTTACACGTGCGCACCGATGGAGCAGCGTGGGTCCATTTTGGGCAACTCGTTGGGGGCAATTTCTAGCTCATTTTGGGCCCAATCCAACTCATTTCTGATGCTATTGAACCCAAGGATTGGAGGGGGAATGAACCAAGTAGTCATAGTTTAGTTTTTATGATGTTTTAGGAGTAGAATTCTAGAGAGAGAGGCTCTCTCCTCTCTCTAGATTTAGGATAGAAATTAGGGTAAAGTTAGGTTGATCACTCTCAAATTTCTCTTTCAATTCTTATTTTGATTTCAATTCTCTTTATATTTTAGTGTTCTATTGTCTTAATCATCTTAGTTTCTCTTGTTAATTTCTTATTTTGCCTTCTCTTATGTTGATGAACAATTGTTGGATCTTAATTTCTTCTAATGCAATTTTATGTTTCCATGCTCTTCTATGTTTATCTTCATTGTTATTGTTGATCTCTTGCTTATGATAGTTATGGGTTTTGTTAATTCTTTCATTTTATGATGTTTACTTTTCTTGCACTCAAGGTATTTGATATAATATTTTCTTTATTTCTTGAGTAGTTTTCTTTACTCTTGGCTTAGGCTAAGGGATTGAGTGACCTTGAGTCATTGGGTCTCATTGAATTGGTGATTTGAGAATCCTTAGTGATCAATTTGATATCCATTGACACTAACCCACTACTAATCTAATTAGTAGATAGGTTGGGACTTATGGGTTGATGTGATCAAACCTATTTAACGTACTTCAAGCCTAGGAGTAGACAATACGTACTTAAGGTTTTTGAGAAGTAGACTTAGTGGGTTGGTACCTCATAATTGTCCATGTTTGATATGGAGACAAGGATGGTGATCTCAATTTCCTATGCTTAGCCAAGATTTCTTTCCTTTATTTTATTAGTTCTTGTTATTTTACTTTCTTGTCATTTATTTTCTTACAAAAAAAATATAAAAATCAAACCCCTTTGTTTCTCTATAGCCAATAATCATTCATTTCATTGCAATTCCTTGTGAGATGACCCGGATTTCAAATACTTCGGTTAATTCTTATTTGGGGTTTGTTATTTGTGACAACCAAATTTTTTATTGGGAGGATTGTTGGTTGGTGTAGAACTATACTTGCAACGAGATTTCAATTGTGAAATTCTATACCATCAAAGAATTCACTCATCACTCATACTTCAAGGGTTGACAAAGACAAGGAAGCCGAGTTGGATGAAGAATACTTTGAAGAAGGAGATGATGAAATGGTTGGAACTATTTCGATTATTCCATATGAGCCTTTGGGGGAGTATGAAGGCAATCCTGAAGAAGATTACGACATGGATGTTGAAGAAGCTTTTTCTTTCATCCGATATGAAGATGAACTAGGGTATTTTTTGAGGCCTTTGGAAAAGCAAAAGTCTAATCTCCGCCCACTTTATATTACTACTACTTTAAGTGGGATTAAAGTAAATAAAGTGTTAATCGATGGCGGAGTAGCAATAAGTCTCTTACCAGAGAGGATGCTGATGAAAGTTGGTAAGCATCCTGATGATCTTGTTCCCACCAATATTGCCATAACAAACTTTAGTAGTTATTCTACTCCCGCAAAAGGTCTGGTTACTTTGGGAATGAAAGCGGGGGTTATCTGAACGAAACACTATTTTTGTGGTGGTGCCTTCGAAAGCAAATTATAATGCTTTACTGGGTCGAGATTGGATTCACGGAGTTGGAGCTATACTATCTACTGTGCATCAAAGTGTCCTCCTTTGGACAGATGATGGCAAACCTAAAGTTGTTAAGGCATATTTGAATTTATATGTCGAACAGCTGAATGTTGATTTCAAGGTATACAGTCCGAAATTGAAGCCTTTAAATGTTGACAGGGAGTTGAATTCTTATAACTGCGAGGGCTGTTACTTGTCTTCAGAAGGCTTGACAGTGAGATTGCGCCATCCACATCTAAATGTGACCCCAACTGGATGGGATTGCTCATCTTAAGGGATCTGAGGCATTATTCGATGAAACCTACTCAAGATGTCTCGGATTACCTAGTAATTTTAAATAATTATTTAAATAATTTTCCTTTTGTAGAAAATAAAAGTGGTTCTTCTGATGAGGTGAAATCATTTAGGAATGTAATTTTTTCTATTAGTAGCAACAATTTGATGTCTTCAATCGAGTTTAGTCATGGTTTAAGTTTTTCTTCATTATGTAATGCAAATGATATGGTTAGTCGAACTACTGATTTAATAGCAGAAGTCCATTGTGTTGAAAATAAAGCTGATGTTAATCTAGAAAATGACCAAGTTCATCTTATTCCTAATGAATCTGTTGATTTCTCTTTTGATTGCATCTATGATTTATAACCTTTGGATTTCGAAAAACATTCAGTAAAGGATGAGGATCATTTAAAAGGATTTAAATCTCAAGATTCCCTAGAAGAAATTAATCTAGGGTCTCTTGATGACGTTTGAATTACTTATATTTGTAAAGATCTCGTAGATCCTTTTCGAACTGAACTTTTTCATCTTTTACATGAATTCAAAGATTGTTTTGCTTGGGATTATCATAAGATGTCTGGTCTCAATCGTTCTCTTGTAGAACATCGATTAGTATTGAAACCAAATACTTGACCTGTGAAGCAAACTCCTCGTCGTTTTGCTCCAGAAATTAATCAAAAAATTAAGGTAGAAATAGAGTGGTTGATTACAGCAAAGTTTATTCGAACCGCACGTTATGTTGAATGGATTTCGAATATTTTTCCTGCAATAAAGAAAAATGGGAAATTAAAGTTGTGCATTGATTTTAGAGACTTGAATAATGCTACTCCGAAAGATGAGTATTTTATGCCAATCGCAGACATGCTGATCGATTCTACAGCGGGGAATGAAATTCTAAGTTTTATGGACGGTTATTCAGGATATAACCAAATCTTCATTGCAGAAGATGATGTGTCCAAAACTGCCTTTCGTTGTCCCGGGGCATTAGGCACTTATGAATCGGTGGTTATGCCTTTCGGTTTGAAAAATATTGGTGCAACTTACCAGTGAGCAATGAATGCTATATTCCATGAGTATATTGGGAGATTTATGGAGGTGTATATCAATGACATTATGGTCAAATCGATTTTGGTGAACCAACACATTGATCATTTAAGGAAAGCATTTGTCACTATGAGGAAGAAAAGATTAAAAATGAATCCTTTAAAATGTGCTTTTGGTGTATTAGTTGGGAATTTCCTAGGTTTTATTGTTCATAAAAAGGGGATTGCAATCGATAAGAGTAAGGCCAATGCAATTTTAGCATTGTCTTAACCTAAATTGAAAAAAGAATTGCAATTGTTCCTCGGTTAAATAAATTATCTTAGAAGGTTCATTTCGAATCTTTCTGATCGAACTCGAGTGGACAAATGAGCATCAACAACCATTCGATTCAATAAAGGCTTATTTATCTAAGGCTCCAATTATAGCAAATGTTCTTCCGGAAGAGCCCTTGAAATTGTACATTGTAGCATCTACAAACATAATTGGGTGCATGTTAGCCCAAGATGATGAAAACGGCCATGAACAGGCAATTTATTACCTTAATCGTGTTTTGACTGATATTGAAACAAGGTATTCCCCAATAGAAAAATTGTGTTTGTCCCTATACTATGCTTGTATGAAATTAAAGTGTTATATGGTGGCTAAATCGGTGAAAGTTATAGCACAAACTGATCTTGTCAAATATATGTTGAGTTTTCCAATGTTAAGGGTCGTTTGGGAAAATGGATGCTTGCTTTGACAGAATTCGATTTGCAATATGTCCCAGCAAAAGTTGTGAAAGGTCAGGCCATTGCAGATTTTCTAGTTGAAAATTCGAATAATCTAAATGACCAGTGGGCAAATGTAAATGTACTCGACATTCAAGTCAACTATTGGAAGTTATATTTTGATGGATCGAAGCTCAAAGATGGTACAGGTGTAGAAAGTGGCACATTATCTTCTTGAATAGCTTGGTTTAGAATGGTGACCAGGTTAACTAGGTTAGCATTTGTAGATTCGGTAGAAACACTTAAACCTCCAGATTCCTGACCAAGGAAAGTTTGAAGTTCAGCTTGTTTGGGAGGACTGGAGGTTCTTTGTGGAGAAGGAAGGGTTTCTAGAACTCGAGATTGAGAATCCGAATCAGGAGCAATGGTCTCAGCGACTCGAGAGGGAGAGTCAGAATCAGGGGCCACTTGAAATTCAGTAGAAGGTGCAGCCTGGTTGGTTGGGGAGGCATGTCCAGCACTCAAAATTTGCGTTGGAGAGTGGTGGGTGTGCTTCCTTGTTAAGTGAACTACTTGTGTCCCAGTTGGATGTGAAAAAGCAACTTGGAGAGGCTGAACAGACTCTGTGGCTTGGATTGATAAGTGAGATGTGGGTTGTCCCAAGTGTTGTTGTTGTTGTTGATGTGGTTGGTTAGGTACCAGAGATGAGGTGATTGATTGAGCATCAGCAATGGGCTAAAATGCAAGGTACAATAAGTCGTGATTTATTTTAACTAAATCGAAATATATGTGGAAATGATATAATGTTACCAAAATGGGTCTTGTTCTTCGAATTAATAGAAAGCTCGAATCTGAATCAATGGTATCCTCCGACTGTGAGGATGTAGTGAGGATATTCTAAATAGATGGTTTACTTTCATTAGAACTTTCACTCGACGGTTGCAATTGTAACTAAAAAAAATGAAATTAAAAGAGTTGCAAGTGAATGCGATTATCGAAGAATCTTAGTTAAAGAATGAGCGTATGAATATAGTTACCTTCCTAGAAGTCTTCGAAGGTGTCCGTCGACTTTTTCTTAGTGGTTGGCATGAAGAAGCTGTAGCTTTAGCTTTTCTTTTCTGAGTTCTCTTTGGAAAACCCTCAGCAGTAGGCACTGCTTGGACAACAGAACGCTTAATCTCTTCCAGAATGTGGTTGTACTTAGAGTAGTAAGCAGTCCGCCAATCAAAGTAGGATTTTGTGATGTAAGAGCTTCGATCGTAAACAAGATGATTACAACCCTCTTTTTGTTGTTGATTTTTTAAGAGGCAGAGATCAAGTTCTTTCTTCGAAGCTAAGGTAATATGGCAAAATGGCCTATTGTTTCTGGGGAGTGGAGTTGGGATAGCTTGTGAGAAGTCAAGTTGTCTGGCTGTGTAATGAGGGGGCATACAGAGTTACTTTGAAACGTTCTTTTTTATGTTGATGTAGCCCTGTAGGAATTACCTATACAACCAACAAATTTGCCCAACTCCTGTTAGCAAGCTCATTTTCTTCAGTATCGTTGGGGAAGAAGAGGCGCTCGAGCCAAACCGGACCACAATTTTGATGCAAAAAATGGGTGAAATTGAGATCCTCATTATGGAAGTCCTTGCAAGAATGAAAAAGAGAAAATACAGCCCAAAATCAGTTTTCATCCGATTGGGCTTCTGGGAAATTTGGCTTGAAACTAGCCAATCGGAACTCTTCGATGTGCTGTTTGTCTGTAGCACCAACTCTAGGCTTTATCATATACTTTTCAAAAATGGCATTGAGCCATAGTTGGAGAAACCAAAGAGGGCCGCCTGTACTAATCAAATAGTTGTTTCGAAGACAATTAACAAATTGGCCAAGTTTTTTGAAAACATGCCCTAGAAGAAGCTTGGCCAAATTGAGATTGTTTCCTTCATGAAGTAAGGAAGCAAGAGGAAGGAAAAGCTTCTGCATCTGAACACTCTGAGAGCAGAAGACAATTGTATTTAGCCAGTAGAACTGAAAGGCTACGTGCTCATCGTCTGTAACAGGGTTACCTTCTGCACCCATATGATGAGCAATGAAGTCGCTATAAGAGGTCATAGGAGCAATGTCGTATTGTTTCCTGGGTTGCATATCGGAAGTGAAGTTTGGAGGACTAATCGGGAATCCCGTAAGCTACCTCTAAAAGCGACATGCCAATCATCCCACAAGGAAGGTGAAAGTTGTTGGTAGTCCTATTCCAGAAAAAGGTTACCGCTCCAATCATCCAAAGGAGCGTTGAAGGTGAAAAATGAGAAAGTCTCAGAAGGTCTTGAATTCCAAGAGCCCCCAAGCAGCGCTCTTCGATGGAACAAGATGCTCATACCAGGCTGTGAAGTCGGTTCCACGAGGGTTGATTTTCAGGTTATTCCTAAAATGTTTTTGATTTGTGAAAAAAGAGATATCAAGGTCTTGATTGGTCAACAAATCTTCCCCCTAAGCACTGGGGAAGAAAGGCAGTTTTTTGCTTGCCCTTTTTGAATTCTCGATGAGACCAATGAAACAATGGATATCTTCATTCACAGTAAAGGGGATAAGGATTATAGGATCATTGATTTGAAGTTGTGGGTCATCGATGACTTCATCATTGACCTGATTCAAAGTGTGAAGAGCTGGAGGAGCCGATGGTTGTACCATGGGGCCTTTGTCTTTGTCTTGTGCAGCAACGTGGGATGAAGAAGCAGCCATTGAAGAGCAAAGAAGAGTAAAGATTGAAGAGTAAAAGTTCTACAAGAAGGGTGAATGCAAGAGAACTTTAGGAAACAAAGGTTCGAGAAAGTCGAACAAAGACGAAAGTGTCGAATTTAAAGGGAGTTTCAGTGTAGCCATTATTACAGAGGGAATTCAAAGAGAAAAGAGGTAACTTTGTGAAGAAGACGAAGTGGTGGAGAGAGAAAGCGTGAGTCACAGGAAATGTGTCAAATGGGTTAGAATTAATGAAGAAGGTAAATGATAATTATGGTCAGTTAAAGTGGTTGAAAACTGGATTAGGATTAAGTGTTTCATCTTCCAAGGAATGACTTCGAAGTTAAACACATTAATCCTAGGGGGCACTTTGTTAGTCAATAAATACTTTCAAAAGGATAAGCTAATTTGAAATGCTGGAGAGATGTTAAGAAGGGAGCAGGAATCGAAAAGACACACGTGCCAGCGTGAAATGGAAGTTATCTGACGCGTACTCGATTTTGATACCTTAGCAAATCGGGAAAGTAATTCGAATAGAGAATCGAATGGCGCTTTCGAAATGAAGAATCGAGCAGTTACACAAAGAAGGAAGTTGAAGACTTTTCTCTGAGTTGGGAATTTATTGGTAACGTTCATTAGCAATAGAGCGGGAACGATTACCTAGGAATGCACATACAAGGCAGCATCATGCAATTGATGATCGGTTACAGAAGTATATTATAAATATTAGGAAGTTTTAGGAAATAGGGTTTGGAACTTTTCTTCAGAAATACACTCAAGCACACTCACATCCCCAGCGAATTTCTGAGTCTGCATTCGAGTTCGATTTCTGTAGGGTTCCTTCCATTGTCTTTAATTTTCCACTTACAATTTCTGTAAACTTTACTTTTTTCCTATCAGATTTACATTCAAAGTTTCCTTTACTTACTTGCCCAGTTTATTTTCTAGTATCTTTAAGTTTTCTGTCGAAAGCCCTTTGACCAAATCGAAGGCATTTTAATCCCTTTCTTTATAATTCAGCACAAGTCATTTTGATTTAAGTCAGTTTATTTTTCAAATCTTGTTTTTTTACATATCTTTATCTTTTTGGCATCTTTCCGAACTTATTTTCTATTTTTTGATACTCGTCTAATTTGAGAACCTTTGATGCACTTATAGAACTGGTACCTGCAAAAGAGGAGTAGGTTTCTCTTCGAGATTATTAGAATGAACCACCATTGATTTGTTAAAAATAAATAAAATAGTTTGTTAGTTATTGTGCTATTTCACCTATTTTATCACTTTTATTAGTCTCGTCAATTTTAATTTTTGTTTGTTAGATATGATTGTAGATTATATGTGAAGAAATGGTTAGATTTTATTGATCCCGAAAAGATTGTAAAAGAAAAATGCACATTAAAACAATGGAAACAAGTAAGTATCACTAAAGATAATTGATTGTCTACTTTCAAATTAACATAGATTAGTTATTTTTTCAATTGTAAGACAAAATTGATCTTTTTAGAATGGAGTATGCTTCAAGAGTTCTCTTTGACGAAGTGAAAAAAAAATTAAGAGATCATACAATTACAGAATTTGAAGTCATAAGACTTTTCAAACTGTCTATTGCCCTATAATTTTTTTTTAAATTTTCATCAGGTAATTTAAAAAGTAAACAGGTTGAATATTGTAATGTTTAGATTTTCAAGACTTGATTGAATATTGTATTTTTTGGATACTCTGTTTGAACTTTCATTGTTTTATTATCAAACCAAAAGAGACTTTTGTCATATTAAACTTCAATAAACATGTATGTACTGTATGACAATCTTATTTATTTGAATGAATGTACATTTATACTTATTAGATTGAATTTATTGAAAAAACAACAGTAGCACCTAAATTTGTTCACCTTAACACCAGTAACTATTTATTACGATACAGATGCAAAAAGTAATTTACAAACCAAAAGATACCATAAAATAAATACCAATATTCTGAAAACCGGTTCGAATTGGCCGGTCGAATCGTGAACTGTTGACAAACACGGTTCGGGTAGACAGCAAAACCGACAAATTCAGAAACCAAAATTAAACCACCAAACTGGCTTAGAACCGGTTAGTCGAACCGAACCGTGACCCGACCGGTTTTTGAAATTGGCTAACATTAGCAAAACGTTGCGTTTTGCATGCTGAAGAAGGGGCCAAAGGGGAATGAACCCTAGTCTCACCCACAGACCCACTCAAACCTCTCCTCTCGAGCCACCACAGTCCACTCTCACGTCTTGCTCTCAGTTCTCACGTCTCCGATCTCCACCTCGAGCTTCTGGCGCAACTTCCGTCCAGCCCCGCTGTCGCAACGTCCGTGGAGCCACCACCCCTATTCTCGCTGCCACGCTCCATCGCCAAGTCAAAAATCGCAGCCACCGCCAGCGCCACTTTCCGGCGCGTAGTTAGGGACCGTAGGTGCCAGCTCTATTCAACCCTGCCACCCCTTCAGCCACCTCTTGCCAGCCACTGTCCCTGTCCCCGCCAGCTCTGCATTTTTCCAGACTTCTAGCTTTTAACCCTAGGTATGAATTTTGATTTTTGTAATAGTAATTGTTGAAGCATTGATTAATTGTTGAAGGATGATTAATTGAATAATTTTTTATAATTATTGTTAGTTCAATTCTGTTCAAGCCTGTTCGAAGGTTACTTTGAAGTTTTGTGAAGTGTGAAGTGTGAAGTGTGAACTGTGATTTTTTTATTTTTCTCCCCTAAATTCGGTTTTTTTATGCTCTGTTCAGAAATTATTGAATGATTATTTGATTCTTGATTAGCACTGGATGCTCTGCTTTGTTTGTGTACTATTTCTATACTGTGTTTGTAATTTTTTTTGGGTAATTGTTAAAAATAAACTTGTTGTTTAATAATATTTTCTTTCATTGTTAATCTCGGTAATTTAATAGGAAGCAGATATAAAAGCAGAGCTTTCAAGTCTATGTGAGTTGCTGTCCATGTCCTGATAAATGGATTGCAAGTTAATGTTATTTCCTTTAGTTTTAATGTTGGATTTTGAAACTAACCTTAATTTCTTGCTTCTCAGGAATCAAAAATAAAAAATCAAAGAAATAGAAAAGAAGCAGGTATTATCAGTTAAATTCAATTTTTAGAGTATTATTAGTTGGACAATTATGAGAACATTATTAGTGCTTGTCAGCTGAAAACTTTAGATTTAATTGATTTTTGTCTGGTAATTATTGGTTGGACAATTATGGTGTTTAGAGTTTTTTATTTGTTTTGTTTGGAATATGAAGGATGAGCTTAAGAGAAGCTTGCTAGAATATATGATGTTAAGGACCCCAACACTGCGTTTGTGTTGAAGTTCCGCATCCGTTCTGGAGGGGGCAAATTCACTAGTTTTGGTTTGATTTATGATACTGTTGAGAATGCTAAGAAGTATGAGCCTAAGTACAGATTTACTAGGGTAAGATAACTCCATTTTTTTGTTCTTCTGATGTGGTTTTTATTCATGAGTGTAATTGCTATAGAATGAGAAACACTTTCATCCAATTAGAATGTATGAAAAACATTTTTTGTTCTTCTGATGTATGTTTATTTATAATTTATTTATTATTTTATTATAAAACGATTTTTTCGATTAGACCATGGCTAAATCAATTAGACCAATAAACCAGTGAACGAATGATTAGAGCGATTTAATGACCGGTTTAGTTTTCGGAACCTTGATAATACTATAACATCAAAAATAATTAAACCTGACACTGTAAATTCATTAACATGACACAATGCAAAAAGTAAAGCCTTACATACTAAAATGGAAGAAAATATTTGAATTATTTAGCCTAATTTCATACAAAAAAATCATTAAACATTTCTTAAATTGAAGACTTTCTGAGATATCACAACAAAAATCTTTCAAGAATAACGCCGACAATCTCAGCCTCATAACACCGAAATTCATTCAAGCAAGCACCAAAATTGCTATCTTAATGTATTAAATTTCTGAATGGATAATTCATAATTTGTCTATGATAAATACTGGAATATAATTACATCATTAATCCATCATCTAAAAAATTTAATTGCCAAAAATAAATATATTAGAGCTTTTTTATGCATTTGCAATCTATTTTTTAATATTTGAGTAGTCTATTTTTAAGACGTCCTCTTATTTTTCTACGTGGTGGATTTTGAAGGTCATTAATTTAATCCAAAAACCCATCTTCATTTGATAAGAAACATTTTCTTTTACTTTTAGCTTTATATTTTTGCATAGCATCCATCACATTACAGTGAGTACGATGTAAAATCTCAGTCAACTCCTTAGATTTTGATGCAAATTCACAAATATTGTGTGAGAAAAAACACCAAATCATCAAATCTCATACTTCTTAACTCCAACAATGGCTAATCATAGCTACTCTTGATATGTGTATGCCTCCTCTTTACATTATTTCTGTGTCATTTTATCTACTCGTTCAAAGTTTAACGCATTTAAACAATTACAACACATACAATATACCTCTTGACTCAAATAATAAGTACCAATATTTTACTTATGATATCGTGTTATATGTAACCACAAACTTATTACAAGTGGGGTTTGAAACCTGTTCTAAAATTTCCTATGCCGTGAAACCTAGAGTACACTCTGTGGATCTTGTGAGACAATCTACCTTTCTTTTAAATTGTACTTGAATTTTCTTAAACTTCTCATGAGTATACACATGCTAAAATTGAATTTTTTTATTGATGATTTTGTTGCACAAGGTATAATAGTATAAAATTTTACAACATCATCTTCTCTCTCTTTTTACTCTTTAATTCCTAGGCAATTATCATATTATTTTAGAAATTAGATCAATGAGCTATTTTGCGTAATAAATTTATTAAAATAAAATCATGCATGTTCTCACTCTTTCGTATGCTTCTCATCTCGGTCAAAAAATGGTGATCAAAATATACTAGAATCTATATTCATAAAGCCCTACAAAAAGCATTAGAAAAGTAAATAAAAAACTTTAGCATCCAAATGTATTTAGTTTAGCACAAGTATTATAATGCTGAAACACATAAACATTTAAAAACTAAAAATAACAATATACATTAATTCTAATGAAGTGAGCACAAAAATATTACCTGTAAGCCATTTAATGTCTACAATAGTGTACATCATAAGAAAATCATTCGAATTTCTATTAAATACATCTTTTGAAGGAAAGGTCCAAACAATATGACACATCTCTTGTTCAATTTTTTTATGTATCTTATAGTCTTTTAATTCATGTGAAATCTTCTTATAATATGCCAAATATACAACTTATAAATTGTAGTTGGCATATAAACCTCAATAGTCCATGGCATCGATACACATTAATAAGTAAAAATGTATTTTAGAGCCTTTCTCCAATGCAACAAAGCCAACCATTTAAATATCTTCATTTTTTTATCAAATTACATCCAAAAAGTATATAATGACCATGGTGATTCAAATTCATACCAACAAAATAACCAAAAATCAAATTATACCTAAAATTAACATAGGAACAAATTCAGATTAGTACCGAAATGTATTTCATAAAGCACCACCATAAAGCACCACAAATATCAGTAAGAGGACAATAGTTTAAATGAAAGCACATGAAACTAAAAAGCACAACAACTATTTTCAGTTGGCACCGAAAGGATTGTCGATCAGCATAGCAAATTACCAGTTTGTATTATAAATGGTATCAAATGATACGATATCGTCAAAATACTCAAAAGCATCTCGGCGTCTTGCATTAGCCCAAAATGATTCTTTTAAATGAGTAATTAGCCTGAAGTTTAAGATCATAAAATAATTTCTCATTTTTTTCTTTCATTCTCAATAAATATTTTTTAAAATTCTTTGGTATCATCTTTTTCGAAAAATATTATGAACCTCTCGTAATGTAATTTCTAACATCTTTTTTAATAAATCTTAATTCACGATGACCGCTAGCTACTGTAACAAATAATTGATATGTCTTACTTGATATAATATTAGCTTCATCATTATTCTCAATTGTGCAGTATACATACTTAGCCCCTATGTTGTTTAATCATCTCTACTTGGTTCGGACAACATGGATGTAAATGAATAAAAACAACCTTTAAAATAACTTAAGCATTAGTGATCTTTACTATATGTACATAAATTCTTGTGGATTAATTTTTTCGAGCCGAGGGGTTTGTCTTTTGAGTAGGCAATATGTTGGATTTTCATTTTCTTTCTCTAGTATATGTAATGAGTTGATTCTTAATTTCATTTTTTTTAGTTTTTTATTTTGGTAGAAAAATATACAAGTTTAGAATAACTTCTGTAAAAATTTTCAGCTTCTTCAAATGTATTAAAAGTTATTCCAACTTTTGGTATAAATTGTTCATCAACATCATATATAAACTACAAAAGCACATAAAATTTATAAGAATGACACCATATTAAATTAAACAAAACACCAAAATATTGATCTTCATAATCAACAAATTTCATAAGCTCTAAGTAAATAAAAATCACATAAAAGTAAAAAATACAAAAACTAAGTTCATTTAGCACCAAATGTATAACATAGGAAACCCACAATATCAATGACAATATCTTATATGAAAGTAACCAAACAAAATAAACAACAAAGGAGTTAAATCTACTTCGCATTGTAATGTGTTTTAGACAACTCCAAAACTATCTTTAAGTGTAACATAAATAGATTGATTGAAAAATAATTCAAACTCCTCGATTCCATTCACATTCAAATCAATAATTCTGAACAATGATTTACACAAATAAAAGTGTAACAAAAACAAACTTCTTCAACCTATATACAAAGCAACCACACAAGCATCAACTATACATGAACTACGTTAATTAGAATAAAGAATCAAACCTCTCTTCGTCGTCATCTTTTCTTTCTTTCTTTTTTTCCTCTTTCGATGGCGATTCTCCCTTTCTCATTTTCTTCATCAATCTCTGTGCCTTTTCTCTCACTGTACTCACTTTTTCTTCTCTTTTCTCTTTTTTCTGCTCCCTTATTTTTCCAATGCAACGTAGAAGCCCTAAGCCTCTTTTATTGGTTGTTCTCTTCTGATCTTAATTTTGTGTTTTATTGTTAGGTTGTTTTTATTTTTTTTGTTATTAAGTTGAACTTTTATTTTTAAATTCATAGAAATTGGGAATCAAAATTAAAATATGTAAGATTTATTTTTCGGAGAAGACATTAAAAATTGTAGACAATACTTAAAAGATAAAGTTTAAAATAAATTTAAAAACAACTCTTAGAAAAAATAAATATTGACTTTATAATAATTATTTCTGTATATTTGATATAGCAATATTTTGATAAGTGTCTTTTAATTTATCAAGAACATCATTTATAGTGTGTTGATTAAAAATGCATTGTTAAAGCTCTATTTATTAGTCATGAATATAAAGTGTTTTCTATATTTATTTTAGGCAACTCATTTAAATTATTATCTTAAACTTATATTGTAATAGACAAAAAATATTATAGTATTGTTTAGCTTTTACGAATAAAAAATTATCTATTAGTTTAAGGGAATCATTTAGATAAAGACACTTAAAACGTCTTTTTTAAAGATATTTTTCAGTAATTAAAATTTAATACATATAATTGATCAAATCATATTATTTTTGTCAAAATTAGATCAGACAAATTGATTTTGACAAAAAAATCGGTGAACTACACCTTGAATTGGTCTAAATTAATATTTTTTTATAAAAATGATTACAATATCTATTCTATTATAAAAAATGACTATACTACTCTTATTATTATTATTATTATTATTATTATTATTATTATTATTATTATTATTATTATTATTATTATATAAATTTTGAGAACCGAAAATCTTAATTCTTCTCTCTTTATCATTTTAGTCATTTTTTATAATAGAGTTATTGTAGTTATTTCTATAAAAGAGAATATTAATTTAGTCAATTCAAAATTTGGTTTACCGATTTTTTGGCTAAATCAATTTGTCTGATCTAATTTTGACAAAAATAATATAATTTAACTAATTAATTATATATATTAAATTTTAATTATTAAAAATCATCTTTAAAAAAATATTTTAAACGTCTTTATTTGAATTACTTTCTTAACTTAAAAACCTGCTTTCATCGAACAAATTTAAAGTAATATTATATCTTTAAAACTTAATTACAGATATCGAATTTTAACTTTGAGTATCCAAATATATTAAATTTCAGAAGAAAGAATAGTTTTGTCATCCAAATAAGTCTACAGACTTTGAAGTTATATGTATATACGAATCCTTGTGAATCTGAACAAACCTTTTCGTGTGACTTTTCTCGATTATTATTATTATTATTATTATTATTGAGATTGCAAGATGTCATATTAATGGCGGCCCCACTTCTTTTAAATGGTTGATGACCCAGCCTAGTACCGTTGTAACTAACAAATAAAGAGTTAAAGACAAACTATAGTACGTCAATAACAAACAAAATCTTGTTTTAGTAAATAAAAAAATAGTTATATTTTTATTTTTTTGTTTAATTTTAATTTGGTATTTAATATTTAAAATATTTTTATCTAAAATGTTTTATTTTGATTTATTTTCTGTTATATATTTAAAATTAAAAAAAATTAAAATATTTTTAACAATAGACAGTAATTTTAAATTAGATAGTGACTATTTTTAACAGCTACAAAATCTTTAACAGTTATCTGCCGACTACTCCACTATTCCAATATTAAGTGCATGGTTGGGCGCTATTATTTTGTTAAAAAATATTTTTTTTTAATGAAAAAAGATTTTTTTTTATTTTTTAACGTGTTTGGCAAATTTCTAGTAGTAAAAGTAAAAGTACTAGTAAAATAAAAAAAAAGATCTTTTTTGAGAAGTTGTAATTTACATCTTTTTTTAAAAGATCTTTTTTCCTTAAAAAAAAGATGTTTTTCATGTAATAAATAAATAAAAAAGTACTTTTATATTGTTATACCCAAACATAATTGATAGATAAACAGACCTTTTTACATGAGATATCCAAATATAAAATTACTTTTACTTCTCTATAAAATCTTTTAAAAAAAGATAACTAAAAAAAAAAATATTTTTTTAAAAGTTTACCCAAACAAGCCCTAAGTATCCCAAAACAAGATTTTGCTATGGATTAATTTTGTAGCAGATTGAAATCGCTATGTTATTATAATTAAAAATTGCCAATTTCGTAACGAGTTCCAACAAAGCTTAAACATACTGCGTTTGTAAACACGTTTTCCTTACCATTTTTATCTTTTTATTTTTTTATTTCATAACCAATAATTTTTTATTTTTTAAAATTTATTAAAAAAATTATTAAAATGAATAACATTAGATGAAATTCAAAAGCAAAATAGTAAAGTGAATATATATAACACCTTCACTATCAGAATGTCATACTTCCGGCTGCGCTACTCTGATAGTAAGAAGTATTACGACTACTTCATATACTTAATAATAAAATAGGAGCTTTTGACTCAAAACCGTATCGCTAATTTTTTTAAAAACCGGAAAAACTACTTTATTTTAAAAACAAACATATATTTATATACAAGACTTCTTACATAAGTAGCTAATAAATATAATATACATGTAAACATACAACTCCTATTCCTCTTACAACATTTTAATAATAAGGGCGAGGGATAAATTTATAACATGTGTAAACAAAGAGAAACAACATATCTAAATACTTAACTAAAACTCCGCAAGCTTCTTTGTCCGTCCTGAAAAGATAAAACTGTAGGGGTGAGAACTTAATCACACGGTCTCATCACGAAGTTTCAGAATTCTCATAAGAAGATATTGAATAAAAAAACTATTTTTCAAGCTCAGTAATTATCGTTGTCTTATGAATCTTTTAAAACGACGGTTTAACCACCCAAAAATTCAAAATCTTTTTTAAAAGAAATCTGTTAAGTATCCAGAAATCCCAAAACTCACTTTTCTTATAAAAGAATCGTAAAAGTTTTCTAACAGTATGAATGACCAATCTGTTCCTGACATAGGTTCATTAAGTCTATGCTAAACTAGCTTGATTTTTCATACTTTACTAAACCTCAATCAGAAACTAATCACGCAATCAACCAACACTATCATCAATTCAGCACCAAAACTTAATCTCAAAGTACCACACTAGAACAAACACAGACAAAACAGACAAGGAAAACACATGTATAGATAGCTGTTACATCAAGAAGGGCTGGCAATCTATACCCTACCTATGGGTACCCAATCCGAACCAACCCGTTCCGGTAGGGTTGTCTACCCTACCCGCTGCGAGTAGGATAGGGTTGTTTACCCTATCTACCTGCGGGTAGGGTAGGGTACGGGTTCAGGATATACCATACTCTATCCTACCCGCACCCCTAATATATTATATAATGTATATGTAAAAGTTATATATGTAATGAAGAAAATGAGTGTTGAACACACAATCTTTCTCTTATAAAAATTTGAAATAACTACTAAACTAGTTGATGATCATATTATTTTTAATTTTATGTTAGATTTCTTTAAGATTTTATTATTTTTAATTTTAATTTGAACTTCGTTTTTTATTTTCTATTTTATTAATATGTATGAAATTTGGAATGGCTGAATTTTATATTTGTTTGAAATTTTTTTATTTTTCTGCGGGTACGGTCAAGTAGGGTAGGGTTTAGAATTTTAGAGTGCGGGTAGGGTTAGGGTTGAGAAATTCTCAACCTGCCGGTAGGGTATGATAGAATTTTAAAAAAGTTTTCAATCCACGGGTAGGGTTAGGGTAGAATCCAAACCCTACCCTACCCTACCCATTGCCAGCCGTAACAGCAAGTAGCTCAGATAGTAGTTAAAGACAGTTAAGAAGTTAGGCAAACTAAAACAAATTCAAACTCAAACAAAGAATACAAATACATATGATGAATGCCTGTCCTATGGCTGATGAGTTTGATCTATCTGTTATATAGCCAACTCGACATATCTTGGTAGCTAATCTTGGACAGAACACCAAACACGGAGCAAGTGGGACAATGCCTCAACCCTTGAATCTTACCCGCGTACCTAGAGCAGGGAACAACTTCACCCTTGCCTCTTACCCAAGTAGTGTTACAATTCTCAGCCTGGAGCAAGTGGCGACAGAACTCAACCCTTGCATCTTACCCGGAGTCTTAAACTCTTATACGGAGCAAGTGGATAACACCATTGCATCTTGCCCGGTCACATATAATTTGAACTCGAAACATACTTCTTTCCTCAATAAATCAAACTTAAAACAACTCTTTCCATAATAAATCAAAATCAAATACTATAATTCTTAAATCCAATTTTCTTTTTAAAGAATGCTTCAAACAAATTCTCGGAGTTTTATAAAATTTCAGCAGCTCCTCTAAAGCTCTCACTATCAGAATGTCATGCTTCCGAATGCGCCACTCTGATAGTAAGAAGTATTACAACTACTTCATATACTTAATAATAAAATAGGAACCTTTGACTCAAAACCGTATCGCTGATTTCTTTGAAAACTGGAAAAAACTACTTTATCTTGAAAACAAACAAAAATATATTTATATACAAGATTTCTTACATAAGTAGCTAATAAATATAATATACATATAAAACATACAACTCCTATCCCTCTTACAACATTTTAATAATAAGGGCAAGGGATAAATCTATAACATGTGTAAACAAACAGAAACAATATATCTAAGTACTTAACTAAAACTCCACAAGCTTCTTCGTCCGTCTTGAAAAGATAAAACTGTAGGGGGTGAGAACCTAACCACACGGTCTCACCACGGAGTTTCAGAATTGTCATAAGAAGATATTGAATAAGAAAACTGTTTTTCAAACTCAGTGATTATCGTTGCCTTATGATTCTTTTAAAAACCGACGGTTTAACCACCCAAAAATTCAAATCCTTTTTGAAAGAAATCAGTTAAGTATCCAGAAATTCCAAAACTCACTTTTCTTATAAAAGAATCTTAAAAGTTTCCTAACAATATGAATGACCAATCTCTTCCAAATATAGGTTCAATAAGTCTATGCTGAACCAGCTTGAGTTTTCATACTTTACTAAACCTCAATCAGATTTACCATCGGAATTATTCGCCGGTAAATCCGACGGTAACGAGCCCTAAAACTCAAAGCACAAACCCTTTCCCCCTTCATTTCGAAATTTCCTCTCTTCTAACCTCTTTTCTCCCTTTTTCTCTCTAACCACCGCCTCTCCCCGCCATTCATCCTCAGCCCTGCCGCCGCCTGCCCCTCCGTCAGCCCGTTCTTCCGCTCCTCTCCGTTAGCCACGACTCCCTCTTTTTCTCTGTTCGTCTCCGACGTTGCCATCCAGCATCGCCTTCGTCGCTGTCTAACACCAACACGACTCCCACTTTCTCTTTGTTTTTCTTCCTCTATTCTCCCCTCAGGTTCCATGGTTCCTCATTTTCCTTTTTTAAGTAAATTTATGATTTAGTTATATATTAATTTAGCATTTAGTTATATGTTAATTTAGAATTTAGGGTTTGATTATTCTATGCTAATTTAGGGTTTAGCGTTAAGTTAATTTAGAATTTAGAATTTGGTTATCATATGCTAATTTAGGATTTAGAAGGAAGTTAATTTAGGATTTAGGAATTAGTTATATATTAATTTAGGATTTAAGATTTGATTATTATATGCTAATTTAGAGTTTAGGGTTAAAGTTAATTTAGGATTTAGGATTTCGTTATCATATCCTAATATAGGATTTAGGATGAAGTTAATTTAGGAATTATGAATTAGTTATATGTTGATTTAGGAAGAAGTGCAAGATGCTTGATTTTGAAGTAAGAAATGTACGAAAAAATGTTATAAACTTAAGTTCATATAATATACTTACCTATATTATGCAGTGTTTAATAGTAGCAATAGTTAACTCTAAAGATTATAAATTTACCTATATATGAATTGCCGTTATTATAATATGCTAAAAATGTTGTGAATTTAATTATGTTTTGACTGATAATACTGTGGATTGAGGTTGGTTGGATTTGTGGGAACCGTGAAGTTGGATATATGTCAAGTTTTAGGGGAGATGATGTCAAATTTTTTGAAATAATCTAAATGTTGAATAATTTAAACTCTTTAATTGAATTAAATAAATTATGGTGTTAGAGATTGTAGTGTTATATATACAACATTATATATATATAATATGAATTCAAGTATGAAACAAGTTAATATATTCTGCTAGAAATATTGTGAATTTAATTGTGTTTTGATTGATGCTGTAGGTTGGTTGGAATTGTGAGAACCGTAAAGGTAGATATATGTCAAAATTTTGGGGAGGTTATGTCAATTTTCTTGAAATAATCTAAATATTGAATGATTTGTGTAGTAAATATGCTGATTAGTATTAATAATATTTTATTTTCTTTGCAAACATGATGACAGGTAGCAGAGGGAGGACTTCCATCGAATCCCCAGCGATTATTCAGTCATCGCCCTCTACCCCAACTACCCTATTAACTCATGTGATGTCATAGGTAGGTCCAGTAGACTAGCAGTTCATCATGGTATCAAACCCAAACTACGTGTCTTCCTCTACTACGTCCTGTGCAAATCCAACGACAGAAACTGCAGTGGGTGATTCCTCCAGTGCCCCCATCAAGATGTCCCTCTACCACCACATGTCATCCGGTTGACGATTTGACCCAATGACATGCAGGCATGAGTTGATACAATTTTTTAATCTTAAGTTTATATGTATTTATTAATGTTAGGTTTTTTTTCTCTGATAGGTTTGTACCAAACAACAATTCTTGCACACGGAAGATCTCCGAGGTCATTAAGTCAATGTACAACCACCCGTGGCCAAGGTACACGACCACCCCGGCTGAGACCAAAGAGCAGTGGTTTTAAAAGTGGTCGGTAAGAACCCAATAATGTTGAATAAATTAAGTATATTTGAATTGTATTTTATCCCGACTAACTAATATTGTTGAATCACTTTGTGCAGTTGGAATTCATATGGGATGCGAAATTTAATCTCATGATCAGGAAGATCTACGACCACTGGGTAGCTAAACGAATTCAGCAGATGATGAACAACGACGTTAGTTAGGGGCGTGACCACCTAACGAGATGGATATGTCAATCCGTCAAGAAGGAACTAGAGGCCCATTTTAGATATGATGAAGGGTTCAAGCATCACCGTCTGATGAACGTCGCTAACAGGGTTTCGCCCAAGTTGTCAAAGTATACGGATGGATCGTCGACCTTCATAAAGATGAAGAGCAGACTAGTAAGTAGTTTGGTAACATTTAATTTTTTTGTAGTTACTTGAATTAGTTGTTTAATTTGTTGATTTATTTGATTGGTTGATATAATTTGTAGTCTAAGTTGTTGGATCGTGAGGCGACACCGGCAGAGACCTTCAAGTATACCCATACTTTGAAGGCCAACAAGGAGAGATTTGTTGACGAGCGGTCTACGTCCCATTATGTGAGTTTAAATTAATTCTAAGTTTCAAATTTATTTAGTTTAAAGTCAATTAATTGTTATCCTAATCACAACGTGTGTGACACAGGAGGATTACACACAAAGGTTGGAAGCCATGACCCAACAGTCTCAGCCGTCTAGTGGGACCACCAGAGGTACTCCTCCCTTTTTGGGAGGAGGCAGATTTTTAAATGTTGCATGTAACACCCTACCACATAGAACTTTACGCTTAAGTCGTAAAATAAAGGTGGTATGGTATTATGACCTTTATACACACACACACACACACACACACACACACACACATTGCACAAATCAGAGACTTCACTTTTGATAACTCGTTATTTACATTTGTGGAGATGTGGCATTCGAAGATGCATATTTTTCACATGCCATAGAGGGAGTGCATAATTACCTTTCAAGATATTTCTTATCATATTGGCTTACCTACAGCTAGAGAGCCAGTTGGAGGGTGCATATAGAATTTTTAGAGATGGTATAGCCATGACCCATGGGAGTTGGTGGTGGATGCACTTGGAGTCGTGCTTCCACGGTGACAAGCTCAGGAGGGTGAGGCACATTCAGAGTCATATAGCGTCAGGATGATATGGCTGAAGACTCGGTTGAGGAACGTGCAACTAGATGCACTGCCTGATGTTCTTTAGTCAGTATGCATTGTGTTATATACTTATATCCTTAGGTTGATTGGAAATCTGCTGATGACTGACAAGTCTAGTGCTACCATGCTTATGTGATGGATCTCGTTACTCCTTGACTTGGAGAGGTATTGGTCATACTTGTGGGGATCGATAGTGCTTGCATGGACTTATCACTCATTGTGCATGGTCATCAATCATGAGGTGCGTGACCTGAAAAGTTTTATCCCCCTTCTTCTGTCCTAGTTATATCACAAATTTCCATACTAGTGTCCACCCATTTTTCTTCACTTCAATTGCCGCTCGAATTGCTCTGGTTCTATTGGATATTACGAGGATACCTTGCTGTGGGGTAACATGTTGACGCAGATTTTTTAAAAAGAAAAACCACGATTTCACTGTCTTTGAATCAACCAAAGCAAATCTGATAGGAAGAATGTTTGAGTTCTCATCTTGTGTAATGGCCATTAACAGAACCCCTCTACATCTTCTACAAAGATGAGTAACATCGATAGATATAAGAGGCTTGCAATATTTGAATGCTTCAATGCAAGGAGAAAATGTCTATAACATTTTATTGAATTGCATAAAGTTAAATTCTTGAAGATTATCTTGATAATCTGGAACAAGTTGGAGATTATGCACTATACCAACCAAACAATCTTAACAATTGCTTTTTATTTTTGCATTCAAACTTTTTTATACGATGTCTTGAATTTGTAACTTTCCTCCATAGTGTCTTGAAGTACCCTAACCGGAACAGATGGGTTACGTTTTATCATGGAAAATATTATCTTGCATATCAGGTTATTATCTAGTTATGCATGATCTTAGGACATAGTTGTTGCTAAACATGTATGCTGTGTCTCGTACTTGAAAACCTCTAGTAACTAAGGTTTTGCTGATAAGCAACCCGAATGCTCCATCTACAACCAGCTACATAATGGCTTGCAACGATAGTGGTACTAAATCCAATCAGACTCAATTACCCGATGTTCAACACTCCTTCTAATGCTATAATTTGTTATGGCTAGGTGCATAGACTCTCTCTTATAGAATATGTGCCCGATCGAGTTGCAACTCCACACTCCCATCTAAGTTGTAGTCATCGGGACTTTTGGGACCAAAAGACAATGATCAACCTTCATAGTATTAAGCTCTGATGAGCGGATAATTTGTACGCTTTTTGGCATTGTTTTTAGTATATTTTTAGTATGATCTAGTTAGTTTTTAGTATATTTTTATTAGTTTTTAGTTAAAATTCACTTTTCTGGACTTTACTATGAGTTTGTGTATTTTTCTGTGATTTCAGGTATTTTCTGACTGAAATTGAGGGACCTGAGCAAAAATCTGATTCAGAGACTGAAAAGGACTGCAGATGCTGTTGGATTCTGACCTCTCTGCACTCGAAGTGGATTTTCTGGAGCTACAGAAGCCCAATTGGCGCGCTCTCAACGGCATTGGAAAGTAGACATCCTGGGCTTTCCAGCAATGTATAATAGTTCATACTTTGCCCGAGATTTGATGGCCCAAACCGGCGTTGTAAATCAGCCTCAGAACTTCCAGCGTTTAACGCTGGAACTGGCATAAAACTTGGAGTTAAACGCCCAAACTGGCATGAAAGCTGGCGTTTAACTCCAGAAAAGGTCTCTACACATGAAAGCTTCAATGCTCAGCCCAAGCACACATCAAGTGGGCCCGGAAGTGGATTTTTCTGTCATTTACTCATTTCTGTAAACCTTAGGTTACTAGTTCACTATTAATAGGATCTTTTGACATTGTATCTGTACCTCATGACACTTTACACGTTTCTTTGTGTACCTTCCACGGCATGAGTCTCTAAACCCCATGGTTGGGGGTGAGGAGCTCTGCTGTGTCTTGATGGATTAATGCAATTACTACTGTTTTTCATTCAATCATGCTTGCTTCCATTCTAAGATATTACTTGCTCTTAACCCGGATGAATGTGATGATCCGTGACACTCATCATCATTCTCAACTATGAACGTGTGCCTGACAACCACCTCCGTTCTATCTTAGAATTAAGTAGATATCTCTTGGATTCTTTAACCAGAATCTTCGTGGTATAAGCTAGAACTGATGGCGGCATTCAAGAGAATCCGGAAGGTCTAAACCTTGTCTGTGGTATTCTGAGTAGGATTCAATGATTGAATGACTGTGACGAACTTCAAACTCCTGAGGGCGGGGCGTTAGTGACAGATGCAAAAGAATCATTGGATTCTATTCCGGCCTGATTGAGGACCGACATATGGATAGCCGTGCCGTGACAGGGTGCGTTGAACATTTCCACTGAGAGGATGGGAGGTAGCCACTGACAACGGTGAAACCCTACATACAGCTTGCCATGGAAGGAGCCTTGCGTGTTTGATGAAGAAGACAGTAGGAAAGCAGAGATTCAGAAGATGGAGCATCTCCAAAACCTCAACCTATTCTCCATCACTGCATAACAAGTACTTATTTCATGTTCTTTTGCTTTTCACAATCAATCCTGGTAGTTTCTAATATCCTGACTAAGATTTACAAGATAACCATAGCTTGCTTCAAGCCGACAATCTCCGTGGGATCGACCCTTACTCACGTAAGGTATTACTTGGACGACCCAGTGCACTTGCTGGTTAGTTGTGCGGGGTTGCAAAAGTGTGATTGCAATTTCGTGCACCAAGTTTTTGGCACCGTTGCCGGGGATTGTTCGAGTTTGGACAACTGACGGCTTATCTTGTTGCTTAGATTAGGACTGTTTTGTTTTTATTGGTTTAGAGTCTTTTAGTTGAGTCTAGTTTCATATTTTAAGTTTGGTGTCAATTGCATGCTTTTGCTTTTCTTTTAATTTTTGATTTTGCATGTCCTTAATCCCTTTTTGATCCGTAAAAGTTCTAAGTTTGGTGTCATTTTGTGTTTTTCTCTTCCCTCTTTTCAAAAATCAAATCTTTTTCATAAAAATTTTTCAATCATATCTTTCTAATTGCTAATCTCAAAATCTTTTTAATTAACTACTTGATTCAGTTTTCAATTTGCTTTGATATTATTTTCTTTCAATTTTCGAATTTTTTTTATTTTATCTTATTTTCCTTTTGTTTTTATTTTATTTTTCGGTTAATTCAAAAAAAAAAAAAACAAAATTTATCTATTGGCAATCCATATCATTTCCCTTTATCCATTATGGACCTAAGTGGGATTGATCAGTCCAGAAGGACTCTGAGGTCATATGCTAACCCCATTACAGCTGCATATGGGAGTAGCATCTGCACGCCTCCCATCAAAGCAAGCAGCTTTGAGCTAAATCCTCAACTCATTATCATAGTGCAGCAAAATTGCCAGTATTTCGGTCTTCCTCAGGAAGAGCCTACTGAGTTTCTGGCACAGTTCTTACAAATTGCTGACACAGTACATGATAAGGAGGTGGATCAGGATGTCTACAGACTATTACTGTTTCCATTTGCTGTAAAAGATCAAGCTAAAAGGTGGTTGAATAACCAACCTACAGCAAGCATAAAGACATGGAAACAGTTATCAGACAAATTCCTGAATCATTTTTACCCTCCAAAGAGGATGACACAGCTAAGGCTGGACATCCAAGGCTTTAAACAAGAGGATAATGAATCCCTTTATAATGCCTGGGAGAGGTATAGAGGTATGCTAAGAAAATGTCCCTCTGAAATGTTTTCAGAGTGGGTACAGTTAGACATCTTCTACTATGGGCTTACAGAAAAAGCTCAGATGTCTTTAGACCACTCAGCTGGTGGATCTATACACATGAGGAAGACAATTGAAGAGGCTCAAGAGCTTATAGACACTGTTGCTAGAAACCAATATTTGTACTCTAGCAATGAATTCTCTCCAGAAGAGGAAGTCATGACAGTAGTCACTGACCCTAATCCTCAAGAACAGATGATTGAGCTTAATCAACAATTGCTCCTGATGACAGAACAGTTAGCAGAATTTAAAGAGATGCTCTATGAAACTAAAGTTGCTAACAAGAACATAGAACTGCAGTTGAATCAAGCAAAACAACAAATATCTAAACAGATAACAGAAGAATGTCAAGCAGTTCAATTGAGGAGTGGGAAGACACTGAATAACACCACTCAAAAGAGCAAAAAGTCAAATAAGGAACAATTGACAGAGGATAACCAAACCACTGTTCAAAATCCCTCTGAGGACAGTAAGAGCCCAGAGAGGAATGCTAGTGGCGTTCAAACGCCAGAAAGGGAGGGAAAGCTGGCGTTAAACGCCCATTCCCTGCCCAGTTCTGGCGTTCAAACGCCAGAAAAGGGGGAAAAGTTGGCGTTAAACGCCCATTTTCCACCCAATCCTGGCGTTCAGACGCCAAGGGGAGATCAGACACCTGAGAGTGCTGACAGTAATCCCTCTAACAAGGCTTCTTCAACCACTTCTGTAAGGAATAAACCTACAGCATCTAAAGTTGAAGACTATAAAGCCAAGATGCCTTATCCTCAAAAACTCTGCCAAGCGGAACAGGATAAGCAATTTGCCCGCTTTGCAGACTATCTAAGGACTCTTGAAATAAAGATTCCGTTTGCAGAGGCACTTGAGCAAATACCTTCTTATGCTAAGTTCATGAAAGAGATCTTAAGTCATAAGAAGGATTGGAGAGAAACTGAAAAAGTATTTCTCACTGAAGAATGCAGTGCAGTCATTCTGAAAAGCTTACCAGAAAAGCTTCAAGATCTAGGAAGCTTTATAATACCATGCACATTAGAAGGCGCTTGCACCAAGACAGCCTTATGTGATCTTGGAGCAAGCATTAATCTAATACCTGCATCCACTATCAGAAAGCTTGGGTTGACTGGAGAAGTCAAACCAACCCGGATATGCCTCCAACTTGCTGATGGATCCATTAAACATCCATCAGGCATAATAGAGGATATGATTGTCAAGGTTGGACCATTTGTCTTTCCAACTGACTTTGTGGTGTTGGAAATGGAGGAGCACAAGAGTGCAACTCTCATTGTAGGAAGACCTTTCCTAGCAACTGGACGAACTCTCATTGATGTACAAAAAGGGGAAGTAACCCTGAGAGTTAATGAGGATGAGTTCAAGTTGAATGCTGTGAAAGCTATGCAGCATCCAGACACACCAAATGACTGCATGGGCACTGACATTATTGACTCTTTGGTGGAAGAGATCAATATGACTGAAAGCCTAGAATCAGAGCTTGAAGACATCTTCAAGGATGCTCAGCCTGATCAAGAAGAACCACAGGAAACAAAGGAATTTTCGAAAATTCCTCAGGAGGAGGATAAGCCTCCCAAACCTGAACTCAAACCACTACCACCATCCCTGAAGTATGCATTTCTGGGAAAGGGTGACACTTTTCCAGTGATTATAAGCTCTGCTTTAAATCCACAGGAAGAGGAAGCACTGATTCAAGTGCTAAGGACACACAAGACAGCTCTTGGGTGGTCCATAAGTGATCTTAAGGGCATCAGCCCAGCTAGATGCATGCACAAGATCCTGTTGGAGGATAATGCCAAACCAGTGGTCCAACCACAGAGGAGGCTAAATCCAGCCATGAAGGAGGTGGTGCAGAAAGAGGTCACTAAATTACTAGAGGCTGGGATTATTTATCCTATTTCTGATAGCCCCTGGGTGAGCCCTGTCCAAGTTGTCCCCAAAAAGGGAGGCATGACAGTGGTTCATAATGAAAAAAAATGAACTGGTTCCTACAAGAACAGTCACAGGGTGGCGTATGTGTATTGACTACAGAAGGCTCAATACAGCCACCAGAAAGGATCATTTTCCTTTACCATTCATAGACCAAATGCTAGAAAGACTAGCTGGTCATGATTATTACTGCTTTTTGGATGGCTATTCAGGTTATAACCAAATTGCAGTAGATCCTCAGGACCAAGAAAAAACAGCATTTACTTGCCCTTCTGGCGTGTTTGCCTACAGAAGGATGCCTTTTGGTCTGTGTAATGCTCCTGCAACCTTTCAGAGATGCATGCTATCCATCTTCTCTGATATGGTGGAGAAATTCCTGGAAGTCTTCATGGATGACTTCTCAGTATATGGAGACTCATTCAGCTCCTGTCTTAATCACCTAGCACTTGTCCTGAAAAGGTGCCAAGAGACTAACCTGGTTTTAAACTGGGAGAAATGTCACTTTATGGTGACTGAAGGAATTGTCCTTGGGCACAAAATTTCAAGCAGGGGAATAGAGGTGGATAAGGCAAAGGTAGAGGTAATTGAAAAATTACCACCACCTGCCAATGTTAAGGCAATCAGAAGCTTTCTGGGGCATGCAGGATTCTACAGAAGGTTCATAAAGGATTTTTCGAAAATTGCAAAACCTTTGAGTAACCTGCTAGCTGCTGACACGCCATTTGTGTTTGACACACAGTGTCAGCAGGCGTTTGAGACCCTGAAAGCTAAGCTGGTCACAGCACCAGTCATCTCTGCACCAGATTGGGCATTGCCATTTGAATTAATGTGTGATACCAGTGACCATGTCATTGGTGCAGTGTTGGGACAGAGGCATAACAAGCTTCTGCATGTCATTTATTATGCTAGCCGTGTTCTAAATGATGCACAGAAGAATTACACAACCACAGAAAAAGAATTACTTGCAGTGGTTTATGCCATTGACAAGTTTAGATCTTATCTAGTGGGATCCAAAGTGATTGTGTACACTGACCATGCTGCTCTTAAATACTTACTCACAAAGCAGGATTCAAAACCCAGGCTTATAAGATGGGTGTTGCTTCTGCAAGAGTTTGATATAGAAATAAGAGACAGAAAAGGGACAGAGAACCAAGTAGCTGATCATCTGTCCCGAATAGAACCAGTAGCTGGGACGTCCCTCCCTTCTACTGAGATTTCTGAGACTTTTCCAGATGAGCAACTCTTTGCCATTCAGGAAGCTCCATGGTTTGCAGATATTGTAAACTACAAAGCTGTGAGATTCATACCCCAGGAGTACAGCAGAGTGCAAAGAAAGAAATTAATTTCAGATGCCAAGTACTACCTATGGGATGAGCTATATCTCTTTAAGAGATGTGCAGACGGAATGATCCGCAGATGTGTACCCAGAGAAGAAGCACAAAGGATCCTATGGCATTGCCATGGATCACAGTATGGAGGACATTTTGGAAGTGAGCGAACAGCCACTAAAGTCCTCCAATGTGGCTTCTACTGGCCTACTCTCTATAAAGATTCCCGAGAGTTTGTGCGTAACTGTGACAGTTGCCAAAGAGCTGGTAACTTGCCTCATGGATATGCCATGCCTCAACAAGGGATATTAGAGATAGAATTGTTTGATGTATGGGGAATTGACTTCATGGGTCCATTCCCACCATCATACTCAAACACTTACATTCTGGTGGCAGTGGACTATGTATCTAAGTGGGTAGAAGCAATTGCTACACCCACTAATGATACCAAGACCGTGCTGAAATTCCTCCAGAAACACATCTTCAGCAGGTTTGGTGTTCCCAGAGTACTAATCAGTGACGGGGGCACTCATTTCTGCAATAGACAGCTATACTCTGCTATGGTTAGATATGGAATTAGCCACAAAGTGGCAACTCTGTATCATCCACAGATAAATGGGCAAGCTGAAGTCTCTAACAGAGAGCTAAAAAGAATCCTAGAACGGACTGTGATAGCCCGAAGAAAGGATTGGGCAAAGAGCTTGGATGATGCTCTGTGGGCATACAGAACAGCATTCAAGACTCCTATAGGAACCTCTCCATACCAACTGGTGTATGGGAAGGCCTGTCATCTACCCGTGGAACTGGAACATAAAGCCTACTGGGCAACAAGATTCCTAAACATGGATGCTCAGTTGGCTGGTGAAAAAAGATTACTCCAGCTAAATGAGCTAGAGGAGTTCAGACTCAATGCCTTTGAAAATGCAAAAATTTATAAGGAAAAGGCAAAGAAATGGCATGACAAGAAGTTGTCATCCAGAGTCTTTGAGCCAGGACAAAAAGTTCTGCTTTTCAACTCTAGGCTCAGATTGTTTCCAGGAAAACTTAAATCCCGGTGGAGGGGTCCGTATGTGATTACAGGAGTATCACCATATGGATATGTTGAGCTTCAGGATATTGATTCTGACAAAAAGTTCATTGTTAATGGATAGAGAATCAAGCATTATCTTGAAGGCAATTTTGAGCAGGAATGCTCAAAACTGAGACTTGAGTGATTCTCAGTAAAAGTCCAGCTAAAGACAGTAAAGAAGCGCTTGCTGGGAGGCAACCCAGTCATTAGCAGGTTATATGTTTTGTTTTTACAAAGGCAAGTATCAAAAATGAAGGAATTCACAGAGTTACAGAAGGATTCAGCTCAAAAAGCAGAGAAAAAGAGCTTACTGGCGAAAAAACGCCTGTAAGGGGCATTTTGGGCGTTAAACGCCAGAATGGGCACCATTCTGGGCGTTTAACGCCAGGTGTGCAGCATCCTGGGCGTTTAGAAAAATGCCCAGTGATAAAGGAATTCTGGCGTTTAACGCCAGCCAGGGCACCTGGCTGGGCGTTAAACGCCCAAAAGGGGCAACAAATGGGCGTTAAACGCCAGAATGGGTGCCATTCTGGGCGTTTAACGCCAGAAAGGTGGGGGGACCACAATTTTGTTTTCAAACCAAATTTTTTCAAACTTTCCTTTTCTTACCCATACTTTTCTACAAAATCACACTTCAACCATTCATCATTCACTTTCAAATCTTCAAAAATCAAAACCATTCTTCAAATCTATTTCAAATCAATTCCAAATCTTATTCAAAAACTCACCCTTCTCTCAAATCATCTCCATATCTTCTCAAATCTCTTCTCAATTTTTTTCGAAATCTCCTTCCCCCCTTATAAAAACACGTTCGGCCTCACCATTCCCCCACACCATTCGAATTTGCTCTTCTACTCTCTCTCCTCCTTCCTTTCTTTTGCTTGAGGACAAGCAAACCTCTAAGTTTGGTGTGCTTTTCCGTGATCACTAAATCCAAGATTCATCAAGATCATGGCTCCTAAGGGAAAACAAACCAATTTAAGAGGAAAGAAAGAGAATAATCCAAAGAATCTTTGGAATCAAGAGAAGTTCTTAACCAAAGAACATGAAGACCATTATCACAAAATAATGGGTCTGAGGTCAGTGATCCCGGAAGTGAAGTTTGATCTGAAAGAAGATGAATATCCGGGGATCCAAGAGCAAATTCGAAACAGAGGATGGGAAGTTCTAACCAATCCTGAGATAAAGGTTGGAAGGAACATGGTTCAGGAATTCTACTCAAATCTGTGGCTAACAGATAAGCAGAGAATGACTGGAACTGCTTACCATACCTACAGAACCATGGTCAGAGGGAAAGTTATGTACTTCCATCTGGACAAAATAAGAGAAATCTTCAAACTGCCTCAACTGCAAGATGATCCTGAATCCTTTAATAGGAGGATGGTGAGAGTAGATAAAGGGTTGGATCAAGTTCTAGAGGACATATGCCTCCCTGGAACTAAGTGGATAACCAATTCTAAGGGTGTCCCAAACCAACTCAAGAGGGGAGACCTCAAACCAATTGCAAGAGGTTGGCTAGACTTTATTGGGCGTTCCATACTGCCCACTAGCAACCGTTCTGAGGTCACTATCAAGAGAGCAGTGATTATTCATTGCATTATGCTTGGAAAAGAAGTGGAGGTTCATCATGTGATTGCTTGTGAGATCTACACAATTGAAAATAAGAATTCCACTGAAGCCAAACTGGCTTACCCAAGCTTGATCTCCTTGCTCTGTAAAGAGGCTGGGGTAAAGATGGGAGTAGATGAATTCATACCCATTGAACACCCAATCACCAAGAAGTCAATGGAAGGACAAATGCAAGACAACTCTATCAAAAGGAGGGCGCAGGAGTTCCTCCCTGAATTTCCTGAAATTGGCTACTGGGCCAGCCTAGAAGCATCTATCACCAAGTTGCAAGAGACTATGGAGCAACTTAAGGAAGAACAGCAGAATCAGAACTGCATGCTCTGCAAATTGCTGAAGGAACAAGAGAAGTAGGGGCGTGAACTCCAAGAGTTGAAACGCCAAAAGCTCTCCTCTCAAGTTGAGGGAGCATCCACTTCTCAAAATCAAGGTTGTTGAGTCCTAACTCTGTGAAAACCTCTATCATTAGGAGCCTATTTTTTGCATTTTTTTTGTTTTGTTTTCTATTTTTATCTTTTTTTTAGTCTCATCTTATATCTATCTTTGAGTCTTGTTCTTAATTCATAATTAACAAAATTGAAATTTTATGCCTTAAAGCTATGAATGTCCTATAAATCCATCACCTCTCGTAAATGAAAAATGCTTTAATCACAAAAGAACAAGAAGTACAGGATTTCGAGATTTATCCTTGAAACTAGTTGAATTAGTTTGATGTGGTGACAATAATTTTTGTTTTCCGAATGAATGCTTGAACAGTGCATATGTCTTTTGAATTTGTTGTTTTAAGAATGTTAAAATTGTTGGCTCTTGAAAGAATGAGGGAAAAAGAGAACTGTTATTGAGGATCTGAAAAATCATCAATTTGATTCTTGAAGCAAGAAAAAGCAGTGAATACAAAAAAAAAATTTCAAAAAAAAAAAGAAAATAGAAAAAATTAAAGTTGTGAACCAAGGCAAAAAGAGTGTGCTTAAGAACCCTGGACACCTCTAATTGGGGACTCTGGCAAAGCTGAGTCACAATCTAAAAAGGTTCACCCAATTATGTGTCTGTGGCATGTATGTATCCGGTGGTAATACTGGAAGACAGAGTGCTTTGGGCCACAGCCAAGACTCATACACTAGCTATGTTCAAGAATCATTATACTTAACTAGGAGAATCAATAACACTATCTGAGTTCTGAGTTCTTATAGATGCCAATCATTCTGAACTTCAAAGGATAGAGTGAGATGCCAAAACTGTTCGGAGGCAAAAAGCTACTAGTCCCGCTCATCTAATTGGAGCTAAGTTTCCTTGATATTTTGGAGTCTATAGTATATTCTCTTCTTTTTATCCTATTTTGATTTTCAGTTGCTTGGGGACAAGCAACAATTTAAGTTTGGTGTTGTGATGAGCGGATAATTTGTACGCTTTTTGGCATTATTTTTAGTATATTTTTAGTATGATCTAGTTAGTTTTTAGTATATTTTTATTAGTTTTTAGTTAAAATTCACTTTTCTGGACTTTACTATGAGTTTGTGTGTTTTTCTGTGATTTTAGGTATTTTCTGACTGAAATTGAGGGACCTGAGCAAAAATCTGATTCAGAGACTGAAAAGGACTGCAGATGCTGTTGGATTCTGACCTCCCTGCACTCGAAGTGGATTTTCTGGAGCTACAGAAGCCCAATTGGCACGCTCTCAACGGCATTGGAAAGTAGACATCCTGGGCTTTCCAGAAATGTATAATAGTCCATAATTTGCCCGAGATTTGATGGCCCAAACCGGCGTTGCAAATCAGCCTCAGAACTTCCAGCGTTTAACGCTGGAACTGGCATAAAACTTGGAGTTAAACGCCCAAACTGGCATGAAAGCTGGCGTTTAACTCCAGAAAAGGTCTCTACACATGAAAGCTTCAATGCTCAGCCCAAGCACACATCAAGTGGGCCCGGAAGTGGATTTTTCTGTCATTTACTCATTTCTGTAAACCTTAGGTTACTAGTTCACTATTAATAGGATCTTTTGACATTGTATCTGTACCTCATGACACTTTACACGTTTCTTTGTGTACCTTCCACGGCATGAGTCTCTAAATCCCATGGTTGGGGGTGAGGAGCTCTGTTGTGTCTTGATGGATTAATGCAATTACTACTGTTTTTCATTCAATCATGCTTGCTTCCATTCTAAGATATTACTTGCTCTTAACCCGGATGAATGTGATGATCCGTGACACTCATCATCAGTCTCAACTATGAACGTGTGCCTGACAACCACCTCCGTTCTATCTTAGAATTAAGTAGATATCTCTTGGATTCTTTAACCAGAATCTTCGTGGTATAAGCTAGAACTGATGGCGGCATTCAAGAGAATCCGGAAGGTCTAAACCTTGTCTGTGGTATTCTGAGTAGGATTCAATGATTGAATGACTGTGACGAACTTCAAACTCCTGAGGGCGGGGCGTTAGTGACAGACGCAAAAGAATCATTGGATTCTATTCCGGCCTGATTGAGGATCGACAGATGGATAGCCGTGCCGTGACAGGGTGCGTTGAACATTTCCACTGAGAGGATGGGAGGTAGCCACTGACAACGGTGAAACCCTACATACAGCTTGCCATGGAAGGAGCCTTGCGTGTTTGATGAAGAAGACAGTAGGAAAGCAGAGATTCAGAAGATGGAGCATCTCCAAAACCTCAACCTATTCTCCATCACTGCATAACAAGTACTTTTTTCATGTTCTTTTGCTTTTCACAATCAATCCTGGTAGTTTCTAATATCCTGACTAAGATTTACAAGATAACCATAGCTTGCTTCAAGCCGACTGTAAAACCCGGTTAATTAACGGCTAATTAACCCATAAATGAGAATTTATTCTAGAAAGCCTAAAATGTGATTTTTATGGCTAAATGTGATAGAGGAGATTGAGACGAGAATTTTGGTACCAATTTTGTAGAATTCGGACCAAGATTGGACCGAACGGGCCAAACCGGGCCAACCGGACCCAAAGTGGGCCCTTGGCCCAACATAACTTAACCAAAACCCTAGTTTTCAGCACTCTCTCTCCTCATTTGTTACACACACAAGCTGAAATTAGAAAGAAAGGGAGGAAGAACACTCTCTCAAGTTCTCTCCCTTGGTTGATCTTCAAACCACCATAACTTTTGATCTAGAGCTCCGATTGCCGCCCCGTTTGCGGCCACGCGTTCACCGCGGAGAGTTCTAAAAAACCCATATAATCAATCTTGAGGTAAGCCACGTATTGATGTTCGAAATCTCAGCCCTTATTTTCGAGTTTCATGGGTTAAATGTTGAGATTTTGGGTTCTTTGATTTTATAGGACCCAACTCTCTTGAAGGAGAAGGTTAATCTTGTCTCCTTGGACCTTGGAGGTGGTAAGATTCTCAACCCTAGTGTATTTTGTTGTTTTATGATGCTTGGGTTTTGAGATGTTGTGTATGGGTATGATGATTGTGGCTTAGGTTGTGTGTATGTGAATATTGGAGCTTGATTGGTGACTTTGAAAAGCTTGGAAAGGGTTTGGTGGTGAAAAATCTGTTCTTAGAGGTGTTGAGGCCTTGAGAGCTTGTGGATAAGTGGTTTGGAAGTGCTCCGGTGGAGCTTGGGAAAATCGGCTAAGGTATGGTTTCGGTTTCCCGTATCTAATATGTAATGTGGTAGGAAATACTTAGGCTAGAGGCCCTAAGATAGGCATTGAATGGTTGATATTGTTGAATGATTGGGATATATGATGTGGTCATATATGTGATGATGATTATTGATGCCTTGGTGGTATGATGTATGAGAAATATACATGTTGTGATATATGCTTGATGATTGGTTATGGTTGCATTGTGGGTTGAACCATGTTGAAGGTGAGTATGGTGTTGATTGTGTACATTAATGGTTTATTGGAATTGGTGTTGTTGAAAATTGGCATGAGGAATAGTATATGATATGTCAATATGTTTGAGTTTGAGCCACTTGGGTGAAGTGGGCTAAAATGATGAGATAGTGATTGTGTATATTGTGGTAATGTGTCAATGTGTGGGTTGAGGAGGCTTGATGTTGAGTTTGATACATTTTGATTGTTTTCAAAGAAAAGGGATGAAATTGGCATGTTTTGATTGACTTTGAAAGGAGTTGAAAATGGTTTGTTTTGAAAATGGCATATTGTGGTTTTGTATAAAAATATGGTTTTTGGGCATACTTTGACGGGACATAACTTGGACTACGGATCTCCGTTTTGTACCAAATCTGTTTAGAAATGAAATTGGATCCGGGATGTCCATGCCGTTCGAAGAACGGGTGAAAAACGATTTAAAAAGAGGAAGTTATGTCCGTTGGAAGATTGGGGTTTAAATCTGTGAAATTCTGCAGCTTTTAACTTAGAAAATCTTTAGCAGAATGACCCTTGCGCGTGGGCGCACCTGGCGCGTACGCGCCGATCTTCCGTGAAGTGCAATCCACGCGTAGGCGTGATGTGCGCGGGCGCGCCGATTGTGCTGCACCCAATGCCCAGCCATTTTCCCGAGAGTTATGCCAGAACTGTGTCGGTGTTGTGCCTGGGGCACGAGAACACCCGCGCGTACGCGTGGTTGACGCGTGCGCGTCGATGGGCAAGTTTGGAATCCACGCGTTAGCGTGCACGACGCTTGCGCGCCGATGAGTTTTTGAGGCCATCCACGCGTGCGCGTGGAGTGCGCGTACGCGTGGCTATGTTTTCATCCCAAAGTTTATTTTTGAGTTTTAAAAGCCAAATCTCATACTTCTAAGCCTCCGATCTCACCATTCATGTCTTAAATCATCATAAAATGCCTAGCTATTAGAAAGGGGCTAGTGAATGTGATAACTTGCGAGTGAAGCAAGGGAAAAATGTATGATCAATGAGGATCAAGATGATTATGTGAGATGCGGAGGATGTTGGTGGAAGTGTTTGTTATGCCATGTGCCGAAAGGCTGTAATTGTTTATGAAATGGCTGGTTATGGATTTAACCGTGAGCCGGAATAGCTGTGTATGCTATGAATATTGGCTGGTTATGGATTTAACCGTGAGCCGGAATGGCTGATATGGATGTTGATCCATGGATGAGAATTCATGCATGTTGATGCTGAATTATTGATAATTGTGATTTGCACTTCCACTATCTGAGGTACGAGTTTCCTTGGGTAGTAGCAGTGGCTAGCCACCACGTGCTCCAGGTCGAGACTCGAAGCTCTGTTAACCCTATGTCGTAAGTGTGGCCGGGCACTGTGAAAGGCCCGGATGAGCTCGAACCCCCGTAAATATTCACCAGTGAGGGTGATGAATATGGATCATGTTTATGATCAAGTTTATAACGAGTATAACTCGAGTTTGGGGATGCACGACAGAGGGACAGTCCAATGGTTAGCGACCAGGACTTGTCGGGTTGGCTCTATAACCGACAAGATGATATCATCGGCCACTAGGAACAGGCATTCATCATATGCATACTATGTGAATTGTTTGAGATTGCCTATTTGACTGCATATTACTTGCTAATTGTCTAAATGTCTTAACTGCTACTATTTGTATATTCCTTGTTTGATATATCTGTGTTTGCTATAATATACTCCTGCTGGTGGTTGGGAGGTTTGAAGGAATTGGAAAGGGAAGTATTAGTTAGACTGAAGAATCTTTAGTCAGATGCCCTTATATGGTTTAGCTTGTTCATAAGCTTTGATATTATCTGGAGGGAGTTATAGGATTGCCTTTGGCTTTCCTCTATTATTATGTATTATATATGTGGAAACTGTTACCATGCTGGGGACCTCTGGTTCTCACCCATGCGGATTTTGTGGTTTTCAGATGCAGGACGTGAGGTGTCCCGCTGATGCATGCTGGAGACTTCTATATTGCGAAGATCCTTTATTCTCGGGGCTATGTTTTTGGTTTATATGTTTTGCTTAGATACTTTTATCTCCATTAAATAATACAAACTGTGATGACTCCTCTTATGGGAGAATTTGGAGAATAGGTTTTATGTATTTGTGTCCCTTTGGGTTTCCTTTGGGGGTTTTCCTTATTTTATCATATGTATATATTGTTATGCTCGGACCGGTTATCTTCGCAGCCGGATCTTGAGTCTTGATATTCCTGTTTTTGACACTCTTTTGTATATATATATAATCTCGCGTTGATCTATCCTTATTCGATACGTTATCGATCGGAGTAATGCGCTTTTGAGTTGCGGTTTTTGTTTACCCCTTTTTCCACAAAGGCTCCTAGTTATAATCAATCATTCATACTAATATATTTACTAAATTTTTATTTTAGAGGTCGTAATACCTTGCCATCTCTGAATTATGACTTAAGCATAAGACTTTGTATGGTAGGGTGTTACATTATGGTATCAGAGCAGTTCGTTCCTGTAGAGCCTGAGGGATGGACTGATTATGCTTCTGTGCATTCTCTGTGTGTGTGTTATGTGCTATTAGTATATCTGCTTGATATAATTGGCATAAACGTTCATGAGCATGCATTTGGGACTTTGAAGTACTAGACTTCCGATATTGAGACTGATCAACTTAATATCGATTGTTTGGTATGTATAGGAACCAGATGGCGCCTCGTGGACGCGGTAGAGGTAGTGCGAGAGGTCGTACGAATGCTCGTGCACCGGAGAATAACCCTAATGACCCGGTGAACTTCATGACTGCGTTGGAGAACATGGCTGCTGCTATGCAAGCCACTGCTGAGGCTCTTGGTCAACAGATGAACAACCATGGTAATGATGGAGGTGGAGTTCAAGGCCCGATGACACTGGCAAACTTTTTGAAGGTTAATCCACCTAAGTTCAAGGGAACTACTAGTCCGACTGAGGCTGATACATGGTTTCAGGCTATAGAGCGAGCATTGCAAGCGCAAGTGGTGCCTGAAGGACAGCGTGTCGAGTTTGCTACCTATATGCTTGTCGGTGAAGCGTCGCATTGGTGGCAAGGTATCCGACGTCTTCTGCAGCAGGGTGATGACTATATCACTTGGAATGTCTTTCAAGAAGAGTTCTATAAGAAGTACTTTCCGACTTCTGCTAGGACGGCTAAGGAACTTGAATTGTTACAGTTGAAGCAGGGTACTATGTCCATATCAGAGTATACTGATAAGTTTGAGGAGCTGTTCAGGTTCTCTCGTATGTGCCAAGGGACCCCGGTGGAATATGAGGAATGGAAGTGTGTTAAGTATGAAGGAGGACTCCGGAGTGATATCTTCAGTTCAGTGGGACCAATGGAGATTAGGACTTTCTCCGAGTTGGTGAACAAGTGTAGGGTTGCTGAAGAGTGTGTAAAAAGGGCAACCGCTGAGAAGGGGAGTCACAAAGGATCTTTCCCACAGAACCGAGGGAAGAGCTTTGCACCTAGAGGTCCGCCTTTCAAGAGGGGAGGCTCCTTCAGGAGGCCCAACAACAACAACTCCCAAGGAAAGAAGTTTGGGAAGCAGCCTCAGAATGATCAAGCTTGCACTAGGTGTGGGAGTCACCATCCGGGAGCACCATGCAAGGCCGGATGGGGTTTGTGCTACAATTGTGGAAAAGCGGGGCATAAAGCCGCCAATTGTCTGGAAAGGCAAAAACAAGGTGCTGGGAAGGCACAACAGACTGGTCGGGTGTTCACCACTTCAGCTGTAGGAGCTGAGGGATCTGAGACACTCATTCGAGGTAACTGTGAAATAACTGGTCAAACTTTAAATGCTTTATTTGATTCGGGAGCATCACATTCATTCATTGCATTTGAGAAAGCTCATGAGTTAGGATTGAAGATTGTAACCTTAGGTTATGACCTAAAGGTATATAATGCTACCCATGAAGCCATGGTAACTAGGCTAGGATGTCCGGAAGTTTCCCTTAGATTCAAGCAGCGTGATTTTGTTCATGATTTAATCTGCTTGCCGATGATTGGTCTTGATCTTATCTTGGGATTGGACTGGTTATCTAAGAACCATGTTCTGCTTGATTGTTCTACAAAATCGGTGTACTTTATGCCGGAGGATACTGAAGGACCGGTCGTAGTGAATAATTATTACTTGAATTCGATGATGGTGAATTGTTCCGGAATCGAATGTCAGGGTATCTTGTTGTTAGCCGCGGGTGTTTCGGGTGATGATCAAAGGTTGGAGCAGATTCCGGTTGTGTGTGAATTTCCGGAAGTGTTTCCCGATGATATTGATGAGTTCCCACCTAACCGAGAGGTTGAGTTTGCTATTGAGTTGGTGCCCGGGGCGGGACCAATCTCAAGTGCTCCTTATAGGATGTCACCATTAGAGATGAACGAGCTAAAGTCTCAGTTAGAGGATTTGTTGGGAAAGAATTTCATACGGCCTAGTGTCTCTCCATGGGGTGCTCCAGTGTTACTGGTGAAGAAGAAGGATGGGAGTATGCGGCTCTGTGTGGATTACAGGCAACTGAACAAGGTTACAATAAAGAATAAGTACCCATTGCCGAGAATTGATGATCTCATGGATCAGTTACAAGGAGCAGGAGTTTTCTCCAAGATTGATTTGCGATCCGGTTATCACCAGATAAGGGTGAGGGGTGAGGATATCCCTAAGACCGCTTTTAGGACTCGTTATGGTCATTATGAGTACACTGTGATGTCCTTTGGGTTGACGAACGCTCCTGCGATATTCATGGATTACATGAATAGAGTCTTCCGTCCGTTTCTGGATAAATTCGTTGTTGTCTTCATTGATGACATACTGATTTATTCCAAGACTGAAGAAGAGCATGCGGAACACTTGAGGACCGTGTTGCAGATTCTAAAGGAGAAGAAACTTTATGCAAAACTGTCTAAGTGTGAGTTTTGGAAGAGTGAGGTGAAGTTTTTGGGCCATGTGGTGAGTGAGAAGGGAATAGCCGTAGACCCAACTAAGGTGGAGGCGGTGATGGATTGGAAACAACCAACCACCATAACAGAGATAAGGAGTTTTCTGGGTTTAGCTGGCTATTACCGAAGGTTTATCAAGGGCTTTTCACAGATAGCTTTGCCAATGACGAAGTTAACCCGAAAAGACACTCCGTTTGTTTGGACTCCTGAATGCGAGGAGAGCTTTCAGACATTGAAGAAAAAGTTGACCACTGCACCTGTGTTAGTGTTACCCGAGTCGAATGAGCCATTTGAAGTGTATTGTGATGCCTCATTGAAGGGTTTAGGGTGCGTGCTGATGCAGCATCGTAATGTGGTGGCGTATGCCTCACGACAGTTGAGACCTCATGAGGTTAGTTACCCTACGCACGATTTGGAACTCGCTGCGGTTGTGTTTGCCTTGAAGGTGTGGAGACATTATCTCTATGGGGTTAAGTTCCAAGTTTTCTCTGATCATAAGAGCTTGAAGTACCTCTTTGATCAGAAAGAGCTCAATATGAGGCAGAGGAGGTGGATGGAATTGTTGAAAGACTACGACTTTGAGTTGCATTACCATCCGGGAAAGGCGAACATAGTGGCGGATGCGTTAAGTCGGAAGTCGTTATATGCGGCTTGGATGATGCTTCAAGAGGAGAAGTTGCTCAAGGGATTCGAGAGTCTGAAAATCGGTGCTCGAGAAGTATCCGGAACTTTGTGTTTGAGCCGATTAGAGATCTCAAGTGATTTCAAGTCCGAACTCCTAAAGGCTCATCAAAATGATGAAGCATTATGGAAAGTGTTACCGGCCATTGAGCAAGGGAAACAGTGGAGAGTGTCGGAAGAAAAAGATGGGTTATGGAGATTCAAGGGTAGAATCATTGTGCCGGATGTTGGCACTTTGAGGCAAGATATCTTAAAGGAGGCACACAAAAGCGGATTCTCCATTCACCCGGGAAGTACTAAGATGTACCATGATTTAAAGGCGATGTTTTGGTGGCCGGGTATGAAGAATGATGTGGCGGAGTATGTTTCAAAGTGCTTAACTTGTCAAAAGGTAAAGATTGAACATCAAAAGCCCGCCGGTATGTTGCAACCTTTAGAGATTCCACAATGGAAGTGGGAAAGTATTGCAATGGACTTTGTGTCAGGATTGCCAAGGACTAGGACTGGTTTTGATGCTGTTTGGGTGATTGTGGACCGACTGACGAAGTCAGCTCACTTTTTGCCCATTCGTATGACTTACACCCTTGAGGAGCTAGCACGGTTGTACATAAAGGAGATTGTGAGACTTCATGGTGTACCTGCTACTATAATCTCTGATAGAGATCCTCGTTTCACTTCAAGGTTTTTGGGTGCATTTCAGAAAGCTTTTGGAACCCGATTAAGCTTGAGCACGGCTTACCATCCTCAAACAGATGGTCAATCTGAGAGGACAATCCAAACACTAGAGGATATGTTGAGAGCTTGTGTTTTGGACCAACCGGCGAGTTGGGATCGGTATATGCCATTGGTGGAGTTTGCATACAATAATAGTTATCATGCGAGCATCGGAATGGCTCCGTATGAGGCCTTGTATGGGAGAAAATGTCAATCCCCGCTATGTTGGTATGAAGCTGGAGAGAAAAGCTTGTTGGGGCCAGAAATGATAGCTGAGACTACTGAACAGGTCAAGAAAATCCGTGATAGGATGTTTACGGCACAGAGTCGTCAAAAGAGTTACGCCGATCAAAGGCGAAAGCCCTTAGAATTTGAGGAAGGAGACCATGTTTTCCTTAAGGTTACTCCGACTACTGGAGTAGGTAGGGCGATTAAGGCAAAGAAGTTGAATCCTCGATACATTGGTCCATTTCAGATCCTAGAGAGGATTGGACCGGTGGCGTATCGGATGGCTCTACCACCTCATCTTTCGAACCTGCACGACGTGTTCCACGTGTCGCAGCTTCGGAAGTACACTCCTGATGCTAGCCATGTGTTAGAACCTGAATCGGTTCAGTTGAGGGAAGATTTGACGCTTCTAGTGGCTCCAGTCAGAATTGATGATACTAGTATCAAACGGTTGCGAGGAAAAGAGGTTTCATTAGTCAAAGTGGCATGGAGTCGAGGCGGCGTTGAGGAACACACTTGGAAACTTGAGTCGGAGATGCGAGCAGATTATCCGCATTTATTCTCAGGTAATTGCATTTGAATTTTGTGGGCAAAATTCCCAATTAGGTGGGTAGAATGTAAAACCCGGTTAATTAACGGCTAATTAACCCATAAATGAGAATTTATTCTAGAAAGCCTAAAATGTGATTTTTATGGCTAAATGTGATAGAGGAGATTGAGACGAGAATTTTGGTACCAATTTTGTAGAATTCGGACCAAGATTGGACCGAACGGGCCAAACCGGGCCAACCGGACCCAAAGTGGGCCCTTGGCCCAACATAACTTAACCAAAACCCTAGTTTTCAGCACTCTCTCTCCTCATTTGTTACACACACAAGCTGAAATTAGAAAGAAAGGGAGGAAGAACACTCTCTCAAGTTCTCTCCCTTGGTTGATCTTCAAACCACCATAACTTTTGATCTAGAGCTCCGATTGCCGCCCCGTTTACGGCCACGCGTTCACCGCGGAGAGTTCTACAAAACCCATATAATCAATCTTGAGGTAAGCCACGTATTGCTGTTCGAAATCTCAGCCCTTATTTTCGAGTTTCATGGGTTAAATGTTGAGATTTTGGGTTCTTTGATGTTATAGGACCCAACTCTCTTGAAGGAGAAGGTTAATCTTGTCTCCTTGGACCTTGGAGGTGGTAAGATTCTCAACCCTAGTGTATTTTGTTGTTTTATGATGCTTGGGTTTTGAGATGTTGTGTATGGGTATGATGATTGTGGCTTAGGTTGTGTGTATGTGAATATTGGAGCTTGATTGGTGACTTTGAAAAGCTTGGAAAGGGTTTGGTGGTGAAAAATCTGTTCTTAGAGGTGTTGAGGCCTTGAGAGCTTGTGGATAAGTGGTTTGGAAGTGCTCCGGTGGAGCTTGGGAAAATCGGCTAAGGTATGGTTTCGGTTTCCCGTATCTAATATGTAATGTGGTAGGAAATACTTAGGCTAGAGGCCCTAAGATAGGCATTGAATGGTTGATGTTGTTGAATGATTGAGATATATGATGTGGTCATATATGTGATGATGATTATTGATGCCTTGGTGGTATGATGTATGAGAAATATACATGTTGTGATATATGCTTGATGATTGGTTATGGTTGCATTGTGGGTTGAACCATGTTGAAGGTGAGTATGGTGTTGATTGTGTACATTAATGGTTTATTGGAATTGGTGTTGTTGAAAATTGGCATGAGGAATAGTATATGATATGTCAATATGTTTGAGTTTGAGCCACTTGGGTGAAGTGGGCTAAAATGATGAGATAGTGATTGTGTATATTGTGGTAATGTGTCAATGTGTGGGTTGAGGAGGCTTGATGTTGAGTTTGATACATTTTGATTGTTTTCAAAGAAAAGGGATGAAATTGGCATGTTTTGATTGACTTTGAAAGGAGTTGAAAATGGTTTATTTTGAAAATGGCATATTGTGGTTTTGTATGAAAATATGGTTTTTGGGCATACTTTGACGGGACATAACTTGGACTACGGATCTCCGTTTTGTACCAAATCTGTTTAGAAATGAAATTGGATCCGGGATGTCCATGCCGTTCGAAGAACGGGTGAAAAACGATTTAAAAAGAGGAAGTTATGTCCGTTGGAAGATTGGGGTTTAAATCTGTGAAATTCTGCAGCTTTTAACTTAGAAAATCTTTAGCAGAATGACCCTTGCGCGTGGGCGCACCTGGCGCGTACGCGCCGATCTTCCGTGAAGTGCAATCCACGCGTACGCGTGATGTGCGCGGGCGCGCCGATTGTGCTGCACCCAATGCCCAGCCATTTTCCCGAGAGTTATGCCAGAACTGTGTCGGTGTTGTGCCTGGGGCACGAGAACACCCGCGCGTACGCGTGGTTGACGCGTGCGCGTCGATGGGCAAGTTTGGAATCCACGCGTTAGCGTGCACGACGCTTGCGCGCCGATGAGTTTTTGAGGCCATCCACGCGTGCGCGTGGAGTGCGCGTACGCGTGGCCCTGTTTTCATCCCAAAGTTTATTTTTGAGTTTTAAAAGCCAAATCTCATACTTCTAAGCCTCCGATCTCACCATTCATGTCTTAAATCATCATAAAATGCCTAGCTATTAGAAAGGGGCTAGTGAATGTGATAACTTGCGAGTGAAGCAAGGGAAAAATGTATGATCAATGAGGATCAAGATGATTATGTGAGATGCGGAGGATGGTGGTGGAAGTGTTTGTTATGCCATGTGCCGAAAGGCTGTAATTGTTTATGAAATGGCTGGTTATGGATTTAACCGTGAGCCGGAATAGCTGTGTATGCTATGAATATTGGCTGGTTATGGATTTAACCGTGAGCCGGAATGGCTGATATGGATGTTGATCCATGGATGAGAATTCATGCATGTTGATGCTGAATTATTGATAATTGTGATTTGCACTTCCACTATCTGAGGTACGAGTTTCCTTGGGTAGTAGCAGTGGCTAGCCACCACGTGCTCCAGGTCGAGACTCGAAGCTCTGTTAACCCTATGTCGTAAGTGTGGCCGGGCACTGTGAAAGGCCCGGATGAGCTCGAACCCCCGTAAATATTCACCAGTGAGGGTGATGAATATGGATCATGTTTATGATCAAGTTTATAACGAGTATAACTCGAGTTTGGGGATGCACGACAGAGGGACAGTCCAATGGTTAGCGACCAGGACTTGTCGGGTTGGCTCTATAACCGACAAGATGATATCATCGGCCACTAGGGACAGGCATTCATCATATGCATACTATGTGAATTGTTTGAGATTGCCTATTTGACTGCATATTACTTGCTAATTGTCTAAATGTCTTAACTGCTACTATTTGTATATTCCTTGTTTGATATATCTGTGTTTGCTATAATATACTCCTGCTGGTGGTTGGGAGGTTTGAAGGAATTGGAAAGGGAAGTATTAGTTAGACTGAAGAATCTTTAGTCAGATGCCCTTATATGGTTTAGCTTGTTCATAAGCTTTGATATTATCTGGAGGGAGTTATAGGATTGCCTTTGGCTTTCCTCTATTATTATGTATTATATATGTGGAAACTGTTACCATGCTGGGGACCTCTGGTTCTCACCCATGCGGATTTTGTGGTTTTCAGATGCAGGACGTGAGGTGTCCCGCTGATGCATGCTGGAGACTTCTATATTGCGAAGATCCTTTGTTCTCGGGGCTATGTTTTTGGTTTATATGTTTTGCTTAGATACTTTTATCTCCATTAAATAATACAAACTGTGATGACTCCTCTTATGGGAGAATTTGGAGAATAGGTTTTATGTATTTGTGTCCCTTTGGGTTTCCTTTGGGGGTTTTCCTTATTTTATCATATGTATATATTGTTATGCTCGGACCGGTTATCTTCGCAGCCGGATCTTGAGTCTTGATATTCCTGTTTTTGACACTCTTTTGTATATATATATAATCTCGCGTTGATCTATCCTTATTCGATACGTTATCGATCGGAGTAATGCGCTTTTGAGTTGCGGTTTTTGTTTACCCCTTTTCCCACAAAGGCTCCTAGTTATAATCAATCATTCATACTAATATATTTACTAAATTTTTATTTTAGAGGTCGTAATACCTTGCCATCTCTGAATTATGACTTAAGCATAAGACTTTGTATGGTAGGGTGTTACACCGACAATTTCCGTGGGATCGACCCTTACTCACGTAAGGTATTACTTGGACGACCCAGTGCACTTGCTGGTTAGTTGTGCGGGGTTGCAAAAGTGTGATTACAATTTCGTGCACCAAGCTCCAATGTAGAATAGTGGCTTGGAACTTGAGAGCGAGTGCGAAGAGGTGGTGGTGGTGGCAAGATAAACTGTAATTGTGTAAATTCAAAATGTTGAGTTCCTAGAACGAACTCCATCTCATCATTACTGTCATTCTCAGAACCAGTTTCAAGCCAGTGCTCATCCGTCTGTGAGTCTTCTGAAAATCCTGCATTCGGTAGTACAAATGACGCTTCCCTCGGCACCCTAATATTTGTTCCTTTACCGTGGCTCAGTCTTGGCAAAGAACTCGACATGCCTGAACATGAAAATGAAGAACTTTGCCCCAGGTTCACAACCTCAATGTAAATCTCCATCACTTGTTGTGCCACAATCTTCCCATGCACTTTAAACATAGCATGAACATGCTAGTCATCTTTAAGCCAAAACACTTTGCAACGCACTCTTCGACTTTCATCGATAAATAGAAATTGTTATCCTATTTTTCTTATGTGTTTTCTTCCCAGTAAACCCATGTTCAGCAAAATTAAACTTTTTAGCTCAATTAATGACTGTAATTGTTATGTTTGCATTGTAACTTGATCATTGTATTCAAAAGATGCACCATTATCATTACGTTTAATTATTGCATTCGAATTGGATAAACAACAACATTAACACGTTCAATTTTCATTTTGTGATAATTTTAAGAGAAAAAGTTGAAGAATGAGAGACAAAGATGAGAAGAATGATAGATAGAGGTGTGTGACTATGGCTACACTACTATAGTATTTATAGAGAGATTTTTGAACAATAATGCTTCCGTTTCGTTGTCATTGTCTATGCATTCAGGAGAAAATTTATCCTCGATTTTGCTGGCTATACAGGAAAAAATGTAGTTCCATTTTTTCTATCAGGAAAAGCAAAATCAGCAATTTGTTTTCCTTGGCCGCAACAACGAAAATGCAAAAATAATTCTGTGCTGTTTTTGCTGTCAGCACCAGTATAGACAATGTAATTTATGTTGTCGCTTCTATTTCTACCAAATTTGTAACTATATGTGGAAAAAAGTAAAATTTTATAAATCAATTTATTTGAGTAAATAATTAATTTATTTTATTTAAATGAAAAAGACTAATATCTTTTGCTTTGACGATAAAAAAATCTCAAAACAAAATTTATTTTAGTTGTACTTAAACAAACTAATTTTTTTTACATGGTCAACTATATATATTATAAGGTAAACTATAATTTTTGTCCCTAACATTTTTAAAACTTTTAAAAAATCTTGTCCCTAACATTTTCAAAATTTTTTAAAAATATCCTTAACATTCAATTCGATTCAATTTTATCTTTAACATTTTGAATAAGTTTCAATTTTACCCCATTTGTTAATTTTATGATTGTCAACTATTAGGTTAAAATTATTTACCAATTTTCTCCCTATTTAACGTAATATCATCATCACACCATCTCAAATTCATCCTTTTTCCCTTTTTTTCCTTCATCTGGATGTAACCACCACCCCCATCCACCAATATTACCATCATAATTTTCTTCTTCTTCTAATCACCATGACCATCATCGCCACAACCAATTAAACCTTCCCCTCCTTAATAATAACAAGGAAACAAGTTTCAACAGCAACAATAATAATTATCACCCATGTCCACCGCTACTACTTCAGCCACCACAACCACCACTTATCCGTCTTAGGCACCTCCTTCTCTCACTGTCTCTTCATTTTGATCTCTCTATCTCTTAATTTCTATTTGCCCTCTCTCACTCGATCTGTCTCTCCAATCTGGCGACAGAGGCAAGACATAACGGTGACTTCACTTCATGCTTCTCCATTCCAAAATGGTGAAAAGTAGCGGCGACGGTCGTTCTCCTCACCATTGTCTCCCGCACCCTTTCTCTTTTTTTTTTCTTTTTTTTTCTTCTCCTTCTCTTGCCCTCTAATGATTGGCGGAGGATAAATATCGGTAAAGAATTTCTCAATAAAATCGCATTGCAAGTATAGTTGTAAACTGACATACAATCCTCAATCAATATTTAATTTGTTTGTCACAATTCAAACCAATAAAAATAACTAAAGTATTTAAACCTCGGGTCGTCTCTCGAAGAAATTGCAGGGATTGGAAGTGTACTTATTATTGGTTATGGGAAAGTATTTTTGGGGTTTTTGAGTGATGAACAAGGAATGTAAATAACAGAAAAATAAACTAACAACTAAGAAAATTCTTAGCAAGAGGTAAGAATTAGAATTTCTATCCTCATTATCATCCTTAATTGTGATGGTAAATGTAAATTGCCTTCACTTAGTTAACCTTTAACCAATGAAGGAAAGTCAAGTGCATATAATCAACTCGAGTTCACAAGTCCTAGTAAACTCATAGAAAAAGACTAGATTTAGTGAAGTTCAAACTAACCGGCAATCTTCAATTACCAATCAATAAGAGATTTTGATAATTCAAGAGTCTCCAAATTACTCAATCCAAGCCAAGAACACAAAAATATATTTTAAACTCCAACCAAGCATTTTATCAAACACTTGGAAGGTACAAAATAAAAACATAAAAAATTAACAAGAAATAGTAAAATCTAAGACTAACAATTGCAAGAAAATAATAACAACAAATTAAAGAAAGTGACAATAAATATAAAATACCTCAAAATACATTAAGAGAAAATTAGAATCAACATATAAAACTAAAAAAGCAAAGAGATAATAATAAGAAATTAAAAGAAGAACTTGAATCAAGATGAGAAGTAGAACCTAAATCAAGATGAAACTGAAAAAAAAAGAAACCCTAAACCTAGAGGGAGGAGAGAGCCTCTCTCTCTAGAATCCTACATCTATCTAAAACTAATGCGTGTGAATGAATGAATGGAATGATTCAGCTCCACTTCCCAGCCTCTAATCTGCATACTGGGCTCAATTCTGGGTCAGGAATGAGCTCTGAAATTGCCCCCAACGTATTTCCTTTATTGCAGCACGTGACACTCGTCACGTGTATGTATCAGCCACACATACGCATTGCTTGGATGAACTCCTGGTCACACGTACGCTTCAGTCACGCGTACGCATCGGTTGGAAGATGACGTGATCACATGTACGCTTCAGCCACGCACACGTGTCGGTTCTAGCTTCTCAAATCTTCAATTTCTTTGTGTTCCTTTCACTTTTGCATGCTCCCTTTCCATCCTCTAAGCCATCCATGCCCTATAAAATCTAAAATCAGTTAACGCAGATATCACGGCATCGAATGGTAATATTAGAAGATTAAAAATTAGCAATTTTAAGGCCTAGAAAGCATGTTTTCGATCATAGTACAAAATTAAGAAAAAAAACTTAAAAACATGCAATTTACATGAATATGTGTGAGGATAGTTGACAAAATCCACTCGATTTGATACAAATTAAGTCATAAAATAGTGGTTCATCAGTGATATTGTTGGTTAGTCACGAATCCAGAAATTTTAGACAATAGGAGCAAACATTCAATATATAAAAATGATAAAAAATTTTATAAACATATCAAAGTATATAAAAATAAATAATATAAAATATTAAATATTAAGTAATAATAATAAATAAAATTAATCAAGATGATAGACAAATTATTTTTTAATCAATAATAAAAGTAAAACATATTTTTTATGAATTATGTAAGATAAATTTTATTTTAAAAAAAAAACAATTATGCACTAAATCTCTCATATCCTTATTATATATTTTATAAAATACTTAATAATTATTCAATCATTTAATAAAGAAAGACCAAAAAATTAATTTCAAATAATTATTCAATTGATTTTCAATCTAATTTATATTTGAGAACTAATTATGAAAATATATGTCTAAGTACAAAATTCTTCAATTTATTAGTAAATACAAAAGTTGAGTAGAAAAAAAAAGTTAAAGGATATAAACTTTAACTCAATACATTCATTAATTAAATAATGCTATAATAATATTTGTTTTTTAATTAATTTAATATATATTTTTATCTTATACTTTTAAATACAAATTAGAGTTTAATTTTAATTTATTAACAGTGTAAAATATTTTATATAATTATCTAATTATGTCTATTTTTTTGGATAATTATTTACGCGAATACAATCAATATAAAAAGTAATTATTTTTTATGATATGGTATTACGTAATTGGATATACATGTAAAATTATTTATACTAACAATGTATCAAAATTTAATTCTAAAAGTAAAAAAATATATATAAAATAAATATTTTAACATAAAATTTAAAAGTTTTTTTTTTAATATGAAATAAATATAATTTTTTAATAGGAGCACACATATATTTATATATATACCTTTTATATTTTTTATAAAATATTAGTAGAGGTACTTGTTCTCATAAATTAAAATATAAATCGGTCGTGTTAGTAATTGAGTGGAGAAAAAAAGGAGAAAGAAGAAGAGCAGGAGGCGAAGGATAGATTTTAACGAGAGTGAGTTTAATAATAATAATAATAATAATAATAATAATAATAATAATAATAATAATAATAATAATAATGAATGAATGAATGAATGAATGATTGTAGGTGAAAATTTCTTTGCTTAGGTGATTGGAAGATATATAAGAGGTAGAAGATGGAATGGGATGGAATGATGGTTGCAGTGTTGATGATGATGTTGGAGGAATAGGGTGAATTCGGGGTGGTGTGATAATGAAGATAATATTATATTAAATAGGGACAAAATTGAAAAAATATTTTTGACTTAACAGTTAGTTGTTATAAAATTAAGAGAACGCATAAAATTAAAATTTATTTAAAACGTTAAGAATAAAATTAAATCGAATTAAATTTTAAAAATATTTTTAAAAAATTTTGAAAACGTTAAAAACAAAAAGTATATTTTATTTTATATTATATATTACTTTCAAGAATTTTAAAAATATTTTTAAAAAATTTTAAAAATATTAAAAATAAAAAATATATTTTACTCTATATTATACATTACTTTCAAGAATTAAGAATATGAGTTACTTAAAAATTTTGCTTATAAATAATTAGAAGTACTCTACTAAGTCTACTAATAATAATATGTTTGACATAGAAATCTTTTAAAAAATAGAATCTCAATATAAATATTTAATTTAATTTTAAATTATATAATTTTATCAATGAATAATTTGTTCAACTTTATATATATATCTTATTTTAAACATTTTTTGCATTAAAAATAATTAAAATTTTCAATTAACTTTGACTTTATAATTTAAATTTTTTAATTTTGATAGTAATTATTTTTTATATATTTTTTTAAAAAGATAAATACTTAGTGTATTTTCATATATTAAGTATTAACTCGTGTCCTAGTTTAATAATAAAGACAAGGTACAAGAGTCAATCATGGAGAACGCTGGACCAAAATAGTGGGGGCATTGGTGTAACAACCACCCCTTCTAGAAACAAAAATTAAATTCGAAATTCGAAAGTCAGTTGGGAGCTGGGCTTAGAATTTTGAATTTATGGATAGGAATCTAGTAACCGCCTTCCGTTTGAATTTAAAATTATCCTAATCACCCTATCACCAAATGTATATAAATAGGGGTGCACCTATAGGTAGAAAATCAATTCTCTCAAACACTAATCCTCTCCTTTCTCTCTCTACAAAAATATATTCTGTGTGCAAACACAAAGAACACAAGAGGCAAACTCATAGGCAAAACGGAAGCGTTAGGAAAAGTGTAGGGAATTATGCCTTTCTTACTTATGTTGGCATGTAATATGCTCTAGTTTATTTCCTTCCATCCATGCATGATTACTATCTTTTCATGTGTTACATGGCATTAAGTACCTTGTTCTCATCCCTTATCCATATTGAACATGTTTATCTATTTTTTCATTCATGACCTCTTGATTCATTAGTATATACTTTTTTTATCATGTTTGATTTAATTATCTGATATACCCTAATTTTACCATGTGCACTTACATGACTTTTCACATCATCATATTATTAACGTTTCTTTAATGTTGAGAGTACATATCTTTTTACCATGTTTAATTATTTAATATACCCTAATTTTTATTATGTGCATTTACATGACTTTTTCATATCATTATATTATTAGTGTTCCTTTGATGTTGAGAGTACATGCCCCTTATAACGTTTTATTTAATTATTTAACATGTCCTAATTTTACTATGTGCCCTTACATGACTTTTGATACCGTTACATTATTATTATCCCTTTAATGTTGGGAGTACATGCTCCTTTTTGTGTCTTGTTCAAGGTACCCTAGTAACTAAATGACCTCTTATATTATTATGTTATTATTGCTCCTTTAATTTAAAGATCAAGGTTACATGCTTCTTATAATATCTAATCCAAGTATTTCAAATACCCCCATTTCATTACATGAAATTATATTGACTTTTATACCATTAGATTAATATTAATATTTCCTTGAGTTAAAGAGTACATGCTCTCTTATAACTATTTTATTCAACTATTTTAAATTATTCTATTTTTTTATAATGTACATTTATTTATATTATTAATACCCCTCTAGGGACGAGAGTACCTACTTTTTTATAAAATCTTATTTAACATACTTATTTTATCATAGTATATGTCTCTTCTCTTGCATGATCTATTCTTATATGCCTAAATAACTCTACTTATTAATTAAACTGAGGGAGTGATCCTTCGGTAAGGGAAGGTGACCCCCAAAGACAAGATAATCGAGATAATCCTTCGGTAAGGGAAGGTGATCGAATCGAGATGATCCTTCGGTAAGGGAAGGTGATCGACAAACCTTTGGAAACCTTCGGTAAGGGAAGGGAACTCCCATTAATTTTATATAATAAGATATCTTTGTTGATATAACTCTTTTCTTGTGTATGTCTAAATAACCTTGATTGTAAATTGAACTGGGGGAATGATCCTTCGGTAAGGGAAGGTGACCCCCAAAGACAAGATATCGAGATGATCCCTCGGTAAGGCAGGGTGATCGATCGAGATGATCCTTCGGTAAGGGAAGGTGATCGCCAAGACATTCGAGATAAGAACCTTCGGTAAGGGAAGGGGACTCTCATTTATACCGGTTTGAGCTCAATACCTTCCATAAAAGTTAAAAGTTAAGAAAGAAGAAAGCATGAATGAAAGTTTGATTTTTAATTTCTTTTCAGATTTATGTATGATTATGTTGATGCTACTTAGGATGTTATCCTTCTATTTTTCCTGTATGCTTTCTCTTCTTGCACACATGTTCTACAAGAAAGATGCATATTACATGCCATATCATACGCCTCTTTTTAAAAATCCTGCACGTGGGCTGGAGATGGATATGCAGGTGTTGCATAGCACTCCTACTGAGACGTTAGATTCTCACTCCCTTTCTTTTTTTCCCATACTATCTCCAGAGGAACATGGCACAACGAAATCGGATCTTCATTGCGCGAAAAGGTGTTGGAGAAAGATTGCTAGTACCTCGATTTGCGAAGAACTGAAGGGTTCGGGCCAAGGATAGGAGATGACACAAGGATGAAAGTTTCTTCGATGAAATTAGTTAGGATGCATTAGTTTTTTTTTTCGTCATAGTTACCTTTAAGCACTATCCCCTTTAGGACCTTATTCATGGGAATTCTTTTATGTTTGCTTGAACCTCTTTGAGTTTTGTTCAATTTCACCCTTTTAGTACTACTCGATTTCCACCCAAAGTTTCGCGCGTGTTTTCCTTCTCTTCTTACCTAACGATTTAGTTATTTGCTTTTTTTCATATTAAGTGTGACACCCTACTTAAAGGCCTTTAAAGGTAGAATATTAACTTAGGGTGTTACATTATTGGTATCAGAGCAAAGTCGATCCTAAAAATCCTGTCTTAGAAGGTACGACTGATAAAACTTCTACCTATGGTTACCCATGAATAGGAAACCTATGGCAAGCCAAAGAAGCCCACCAGTCAGAAGATCGAATTGAGGGTAAGTGCACAATTAATGGAGTTCCTTTAACTATTCTTTACGATACTGGTCCTTCTCATCCATTTATATCTCTCTCTGCTACTAGTAGAATCAGTTTACCCATGACCAAACTACCATATGTCCTACTAGTGACTACCCCAGCCGGTAAGAGTGTTAAAACTCAGCAGGTTTGTTAGGAGACTTGCATCCTCATTTCAGATAGGTCATACCTTGCTGACCTAGTGTGCCTCCCTTTAGTAGGATTAGACATCATCCTAGGAATGGATTGGCTCAACAAAAACCGAGTCTTGTTAGATTATTTTGGGAGAAAAGTCATCTTTCCTTCTCCATCCATACATGACACAAGTGACCTTCCAAGATCCTCCAAAGGCACAAGTACGAGACAAGAATGTGCCTTGCTAAATTCGGTAAAAGCAGATCCCAATCAGGAGTTGTGTGAGACACTAGTAGTACGAGACTTTTCAGATATCTTTTCCGAAGATATACCCTCTTTTCCCCAACACGAGAAGTCGAGTTCTCCAAAGAATTGGTGCCTGGAATAGGGCCAATCTCCATAGCCCCTTACCGGATGGCTTCGTTGGAGCTCACTGAACTAAAGAACCAACTAGAAGAACTGCTGCAAAAGGGATTCATCAGACCAAGCGTCTCTCCCTGGGGAGCTCCAGTATTATTCAAAAATGATGGCAATATACGTCTCTGCGTAGACTATAGACAACTCAACAAAATCACGGTGAAGGACAAGTATCCCCTCCCAAGAATAGATGACTTAATGGACCAACTACAAGGTGCAATGGTGTTTTCAAAAAATTGACTTGAGATCAGGGTATTATCAAATAAGGGTAAAAGAAGAAGACATTCCGAAGATGGCTTTTTGAACGAAGTTTATAGTAATGTCTTTTGGGTTGCATACTAATGCAATGCAAGAAGGTAGTGGTGTATGCATCAAGGCAACTAAAGACCCACGAAGCCAACTATCCAACTCACGACCTTGAACTAGCCGCAATAGTAATTTCACTGAAGACATGGAGACACCATTTATACGGAGTTGGGTTTCAAGTATTCTCCGACCATAAGAGCTTAAAGTACCTGTTCGACCAGAAGGAACTCAACATGCGACAAGGGAGGTGGATGGAGTTTCTTAAAGACTACGACTTTGTTCTAAACTACCATCCGGGAAAGGCTAACTTGGTGGCTGACGCTCCAAGTCAGAAGGTACTCAAGGCATCATGGTTGATGATAAAAGAGGCAGAGTTGATAAAGAATTTCAGAGACATGAACTTACAAGTCACCCTCGCTCCAGAAAGCATACGTTTGAGCCACCTAACAGTGACAAGTCAATTCAAGGAACAAATAACTAAGGCACAGAGCTCCGACCCTGACTTTCAAGAAACCATGTGCCTTGTCAAGGAAGGAAAATGGAAAGGCTTCACCAAAGGAGAGGACAAGGTATGGAGATACCAAGGTCGAATCTGTGTCCCAAGAGAAGGCGATCTTCAAAACAAGATTGCGGAAGAAGCCCATAGAGGAGACTTTACCATTCACCCTGGCATGACAAAGATGTACCATGATTTGAAGAAGATGTTCTGGTGGCCAGGGATGAAAAAGGATTTGGCTACGGTCGTGAATAAATGTCTGGTTTATTAGAAGGTAAAAATCGAGCACCAGAAACCATCGGGGGTATTGCAACCCCTTGGCATCCTAGAATGGAAGTGGGAGAATATATCGATGGATTTCGTCATGGGACTACCTCATACACAAGCAGGACGTGACGCCATATGAGTCATTGTGGACCGGCTTACCAAGACTGCCCATTTTCTACCAATCAAGGCGACTGACTCGTTAGAAAGACTAGCCACGCTATATATCAAAGAGATCGTGGGGTTACACGGGGTACCATCAACCATAGTCTCGGACAGAGACCCCAGATTTACCTCCAGATTTTGGAACGCATTGCAGAAGGTGTTCGGGACAAAATTGTGCTTAAGCATGTCATACCACCCGCAAACAGATGGACAAATGGAAATGACCATCCAGTCATTGGAAGATATGTTACGAGCTTGTGTCCTAGACAGACTAGGAGAGTGGAAAAGTCACTTACCACTGATCGAGTTTGCTTATAACAACAGTTACCATAGTAGCATCGCGATGGCACCATATGAGGCACTTTACGGGTAAAAGTGCCAATCTCCTTTACGCTGGTATGGACCAAAAGAGAAAGGCAACTTAGGACCCGAATTAGTAAGACAGAACACAGAATATATCAAAAGGATAAGGGAAAGAATACGTACCGCCCAAAGTCGACAAAAGAGTTATGCAGATCAACGAAGAAAACCCCTCGAATTTTAGGAGGGCGATCACGTGTTCCAAAAAAAAAATCACCCCTACCACCGGGGTAGGAATGGCCCTTAAGGTACGGAAACTAAGCCCCCGGTACCTGGGCCCATTCCAAATCCTCTGGCGTATAGGAAATGTCGACATACCAACTCGCCCTACCACCGAATCTATCGAGACTACACAACGTGTTCTATGTGTCCCAGCTCCAAAAATACCAGCACGATCCAAGCCATGTGTTGCAGCAAGATGATGTAACACTCAAAGACGACCTGACCTTTAAACTACCAGCCGTGAAGATTGTAGACATAAGCATGAAGCAACTAAGGAGCAAGACGATACGACTGGTAAAAGTGGCATGGGGTAGTAATTCAAGGGACTACACATGGGAAAAAGATACTGACATAAGACAGAAGTTCCCGGAATTGTTTACAGGTAACGATCATGGTGAAGATTTCCTTTCCAACAGTAGGAGATTACAATAAGACCCCTAAGTCATTTAACAATCCTCATCGACCAATTTTGGACATGGAATTTAGGGACAAATTCTTTTTTTATGGGGGTGATAATGTAACAACCACCCCTTCTAGAAACAAAAATTAAATTCAAAATTCGAAAGTCAGTTGGGAGCTGGGCTTAGAATTTTGAATTTATGGATAGGAATCTAGTAACCGCCTTCCGTTTGAATTTAAAATTATCCTAACCACCCTATCACCAAATGTATATAAATAGGGGTGCACCTATAGGTAGAAAATCACTTCTCTCAAACACTAATCCTCTCCTTTCTCTCTCTACAAAAATATATTCTGTGTGCAAACACAAGGAACACAAGAGGCAAACTCATAGGCAAAACGGAAGCGTTAGGAAAAGTGTAGGGAATTATGCCTTTCTTACTTATGTTGGCATGTAATATGCTCTAGTTTATTTCCTTCCATCCATGCATGATTACTATCTTTTCATGTGTTACATGGCATTAAGTACCTTGTTCTCATCCCTTATCCATATTGAACATGTTTATCTATTTTTTCATTCATGACCTCTTGATTCATTAGTATATACTTTTTTATCATGTTTGATTTAATTATCTGATATACCCTAATTTTACCATGTGCACTTACATGACTTTTTACATCATCATATTATTAACGTTTCTTTAATGTTGAGAGTACATATCTTTTTACCATGTTTAATTATTTAATATACCTTAATTTTTATTATGTGCATTTACATGACTTTTTTCATATCATTATATTATTAGTGTTCCTTTGATGTTGAGAGTACATGCCCCTTATAACGTTTTATTTAATTATTTAACATATCCTAATTTTACTATGTGCCCTTACATGACTTTTGATACTGTTACATTATTATTATTCCTTTAATGTTGAGAGTACATGCTCCTTTTTGTGTCTTGTTCAAGGTACCCTAGTAACTAAATGACCTCTTATATCATTATGTTATTATTGCTCCTTTAATTTAAAGATCAAGGGTACATGCTTCTTATAATATCTAATCCAAGTATTTCAAATACCCCCATTTTATTACATGAAATTATATTGACTTTTATACCATTAGATTAATATTAATATTTCCTTGAGTTAAAGAGTACAAGCTCTCTTATAACTATTTTATTCAACTATTTTAAATTATTCTATTTTTTTATAATGTACATTTATTTTATATTATTAATACCCCTCTAGGGACGAGAGTACCTACTTTCTTATAAGGAAAAGTCTAGGGGGCCAGCAGTTTTATTGAATTTTGGCCAGCATGTAACCAGCAGGGGAAGGTGAGCCATTGGATGAAATCTCATATCAATCTCACACCATCAAATCATCATTGATGGCTAGTTGATGGCTAACAATCACAAAAATTGCTGGCCCCCTAGCATTGCTCTTATAAAGTCTTATTCAACATGCTTATTTTATCATAATATATGTCTCTCCTCTTGCATGATCTATTCTTATATGCCTAAATAACTCTACTTGTTAATTAAACTGAGGGAATGATCCTTCGGTAAGGGAAGGTGACCCCCAAAGACAAGATAATTGAGATGATCCTTCGGTAAGGGAAGGTGATCGAATTGAGATGATCCTTCGGTAAGGGAAGGTGATCGACAAACCTTTGGGAACCTTCGGTAAGGGAAGGGAACCCCCATCAATTTTATATAATAAGATATTTTTGTTGATATAACTCTTTTCTTGTGTATGTCTAAATAACCTTGATTGTAAATTGAACTGAGGGAATGATCCTTCGGTAAGGGAAGGTGACCCCCAAAGACAAGATATCGAGATGATCCCTCGGTAAGGGAGGGTGATCGATCGAGATGATCTTTCGGTAAGGGAAGGTGATCGCCAAGACATTCGAGATAAGAACCTTCGGTAAGGGAAGTGGACTCTCATTTATACCGGTTTGAGCTCAATACCTTCCATAAAAGTTAAAAGTTAAGAAAGAAGAAAGCATGAATGAAAGTTTGATTTTTAATTTCTTTTCAGATTTATGTATGATTATGTTGATGCTACTTAGAATGTTATCCTTCTATTTTTCCTGTATGCTTTCTCTTCTTGCACACATGTTCTACAAGAAAGATGCATATTACATGCCATATCATACGCCTCTTTTTAAAAATTTTGCATGTGGGCTGGAGATGGATATGGAGGTGTTGCATAGCACTCCTACTGAGACGTTAGGTTCTCACTACCTTTCTTTTTTTCCCATACTATCTCCAGAGGAACATGGCACAACGGAATCGGATCTTCATTGCGCGAAAAAGTGTTGGAGAAAGATTGCTAGTACCTCGATTTGCGAAGAACTGAAGGGTTCGGGCCAAGGATAGGACATGACACAAGGATGAAAGTTTCTTCAATGAAATTAGTTAGGATGCATTAGTTTCTTTTTCGTCATAGTTACCTTTAAGCACTATCCCCTTTAGGACCGTATTCATGGGAATTCTTTTATGTTTGCTTGAACCTCTTTGAGTTTTGTTCAATTTCACCCTTTTAGTACTACTCGATTTCCACCAAAAGTTTTGCGCGTGTTTTCCTTCTCTTCTTACCTAACGATTTAGTTATTTGCTTTTTTTCATATTAAGTGTGACACCCTACTTAAAGGCCTTTAAAGGTAGAATATTAACTTAGGGTGTTACAATTGGTGTAGGCGAAGGATAGAAAAATCTAATTAGGAGTTGCGTTGTTCTTCTACTAAATTAATTAATACGAAAAATTCTTCATCTGATGCAGAGTATATCTCCAAACCAAAAAGAGCTAAGGACGAGTCATTAGTAATAGTAACAGAGTATACCACTTCTCCCTTTATAGGGAGGGGGATTCTAGGATAAAAATTTTCCATAAAAATTTTATTATAAACTATATGTTATTTTAATTTTGGCTTTTCGTAATAAAAGATTTAATCAATTCATTTGTTTCTATATTTTATGTTTTTATCCCTATTCTCATTAATAATACACCCGTCCCAGACAATTATCTCAAAAGGACAATGAGATTTTCAAAAAAAAAAATATCCAATTTGACTCTGATTCTTTTTTTTGGGACTGATTAGTCTTTGTACCAAAAAAAAATAATATTAATTTTTTTTAGCACACGACCTAATCAATTCTATAAAAATAAAACTCAATAACTAGATTAAGTATTTTTTTTTTGTCAAAAACCTCGTTATCTTTTGAGGTAATTGTAAGTGACTATTTTAAATTTTTCTCTTAATAATAATGGCCTAACGATGGTGCAATGTATGAGTATTTTCATTGTGTCCCCCCTTCTTGATTCCCCAATTTGAAGGATAAAATATAGGGATTTTAAATGTCAAGAAATAGACATTTTTGTTCTGCTACGACTATATAATCATTCTTCTCTTTAAAAATTCTTTAAACAACATTTAATTATTTTTTTTTTCCATTTCACTCCATGCCATTCTCCCTTTTCTTTCTTTCTCTTTTTTTTTTCTTTTTTTTTTCAACATAGCTTTACTTTCATTTAGCTTAACAGTACTACTACCTTTCCGATGATCACCAGAAGAACATGGCCAACTATCAAAAAAGAAAATCAGCTATTAACAAACACACATTGCATGCATGATGCGGATAAGTAAAGTAACTAGATAATTAATACTTTTGTTATGAAAGTGAACCAAAGATAAGCCACATGTAATTATAACATTTCATAGTACTATTATTTAATTTTTATTCCAAATTTTGTTTTCAATATTACCACAAATAAATTAATTAATTAAAACTTAGTCATATATTTTCTTGATTTCCTTTATCAAATTTTGTTTGTCGATCATATCTTAATTATATATTTTTATTTAGTCATATATTTTCTTGATTTCCTTTATCAAATTTTGTTTGTCGATCATATCTTAATTATATATTTTTTAAATAAAAACTGTTTAAATTTTTGCAGATAATGCTGGTGAGATAAGCCTAGGCACAAAGAAAGCACATACACATATATGGAAAATAGCACACAACTAGAAGGTAGAAAGAAGCAATATATATTGCGATTCTTGTTCTCTCTTGTGATTTTGACGTTCAAGGGACAAAAGTGAATTTATACGACCATGATATAAAGCCAAAGAATGTTTAATCTTATTAGAATTATTTGTCAAGTTGCATGAATTATAAGAAGAGCACAAGTCAAACACGACCCATTAGATACGTCGTATCTTGCAGCTACACGTATCGAAATGTAGTTATGCGCATACGTAATTATATGATGGAGATAACAGGATGATAGAGACACGTAGTGTTTCTTTTTTGTTGATCAAAAATACTACACGTCTTTTAAAATTCCGCTTTTTATTTAATATGGGGAAGGGGGAGCATAGACCAGTGTGTGGTGTCAGGATACCAAAACTCGAACCCTCTGAGTTCAGGCTACCACACGGACCGTCCGATTTCGGTGGGGGGCACACGGACGGTCCGATTACTGAGGGCGATGACACGCGGCGCATAGGGACCAATCTCCATGCAAGTCTCGTGAGTGAAGACACTCCTCTCACCATCCGAAAGCATCACTATCCTAGATTTCATTTTCACTTTGAACCTCCCTTCTTCTTCCTCTCCTCCCTCTGAACCTTTGCATGGTGGAAAGAATTAAAGCATGCCAAAGAAAAAAAAAATTAAGGATGTGGATCGAGCTGAGCTTCATATTATGCATTATCTCAGTCATTCTGATTATGTAAGTTTTTTTTAAATATTTTTAAATTTTTTATACTTAATATTATTATTATTACTGTAAACTGTTTACTTGTTTTGGTTGTTATTTTTAGAAGTGCAAGTTAGAAATAGAAGTAGAATAAATAGTATTGTGTAGGGTTTTTTAGAATTTTTTTTAACTCAACTTTTTTAATCATAAGTTTCGGTAAAATAAAAATATTAGTATTGTTAGGTATTTAGTTTTAGTTTAACAGAAGTTAATTTTTTTTTTTTGTGGAAATTTTTATTATTTTATATGGTAAACTATTTAGTTGTTATTGTTATTATTAGTATTCTCCCGTATTTATATGACATTTTTAATTTTTTTAGATTTTTTATAATTAATTTTTGGTGGTAAATATTATTATTGTTAGTAATATGATTATTATTATTTTGTTGGTTGTTACATTTTGAAATCTAAACGGATGACTGTTAGGTATCTAGTTTAATAGACGATGGAATTATTTGTTTGGGAATTTTTAATATTTTGTATAATAGTTAATATTTAAAATAAATATAACCAAATTAACTTAAATGTTATTGTGAGTGAGAAAATGTTATAGAAGAATTTAAATGTGAACCTATTATTATTATTGTTATTGTTATTGTTATTGTTGTTGTGAGTGAGAGAGAAAATGTTAATGTTCAATGATTAATAGGATTATTTTAATTAAGCCTTGCTATGTTTTTTCTTGATGACAATGTTACTAGTTTTTAGAATATGAATGTGAATAGTTTCTAGAGTTGTTCATGATGGCATATACTGATTGTGAATGATTTTTAATACTGAGAAAAGAATGTGTTCAACAAATGAGTAATTAGTATTAGATAATATGTAAATTATTCTAATGTTGTTGAGAATATTCATTAAAAATAAATGTAGGGGTCATGAATTTTATTTGCAATTATGAGTAATTTTAAGGATTAATTAAAGAATTTTAGAAGTTAAAAGAATTAGTTATATAAGGATATGGTGAAATGATTGATGATGGTAAGTTAGTAATTGTTCATTATTTGACTAGTAATTTGTTATGTTTTTTTGTAGAAATTAAGAATGGTGACATGTAACCACCCAGTTCCTCCGGATCGGTACAACGATAGGGTGGAGGAGCATTTACGAATTACTGGGTTCTATCATGTGTCTCAGATTGGGATAGTTCAGTGTCAGAAATCATTGGTAAATGCTCTAATCGAACGTTGGCACCCAGACACACATACGTTCCACCTTCCCATTGGTGAATGTTCCGTGACTCTTGAAGATGTGTCTCTACTACTTGGTCTTTCCACAGATGGTCTTCCAATCACAGGGATGACAATGAGTAGTTTTGAAGCCATGGAGGCGGAGTGTCTGCTTCAATTTGGGGTTGCACCTCGTAGAGAGGACTGTAGATCAAGCTGCATAAAACTGACATGGCTCCGAAATGTAAAAGAGAATTTAGAATTGAATGATGAAATCAGTATGCAGAGGTATGTGAGGTGGCATATTATGATGCTGAACTTATTAATGTATTACTCATGTGGGGTATGTGTAACTAATGTGGACTATGTAATGTTCTCTCATAATAATAGGCTAATATGCTACACTAGATATTTTTCTATTAATGTATTCACCATCCTATTCTATAATGCTACAAAGATGTTTTAATAGTAGATTGTCATTAATTTCTAGGTATGTGAGGTGTCACATTATGTTGCTGATTGGGACCATACTGTTTGGGGATAAGTCGGGGGCAGGTGTGCACTGGAAATTTCTACCCTTGCTTCGTGATTTCTTCAATATTGGACAGTATAGTTGGGGTTCGGCATGCCTAGCACACCTTTACAGGGCGTTATGCAGGGCATCTCGTTATAACTGTAAGGAAATAGATGGTCCGCTAACACTTCTGCTTGCTTGGGCTTGGATCCGATTGCCGTTTCTATCCCCGCTTCCTAGAGAACCCCGCAGTTTCCCACTAGCAAACAGGTAATATTTTGTTAAAATGTATCCATTTGTTGATATTTACGATTCAGTTGAGCTAAAGGATGACATTGTATTAGGTGGCGTAACTGGGAACGTGGTGACCGACGATATAGATATCTGAAGCTAGGCCACTTTAGGAAGGCCTTTGATGAACTTCAGGAAGGCCAGGTGTGTTTTAAATAAACAAGTAATAAGTTTTGGGAATATTTGGCTTCGAGAAAACCATATATCATTGTGTTAGATATTTGAATTGTGGGTTGTAATCATAAGTGTTCTTTATTTTTCCAGTTTGTCTGGGTTGCCTATGCTGTGGATCGTGTGGATCCAAACATAATTCCTGCTGAAATATACATGCAGTCAGTTGTCTGGAGCGCTACGGTTCCATTGGTTTCGTTTGAATGTATCGAGTGGCATGCCACTGATAGGGTCAGGCGACAGTTCGGTTTGGTTCAGGGCGTGCCTTCTCAGGAACAGAATTTGGATAATGCTCATGGAGAGATTCTGACTGGACCCAAAAACCTTAATTGGGCCACCACACCGACTCATTCAAAATGGGTTATGCATTGGACAAACAGGTATCACTACGTTCTTTCTGAGGTTCCTATGCCTTCACAACATCCGTTGGATACCTACCTGAACTGGTACCGATCAAAATATGGGGACCGCTTAGCCTTGTCGATTCTTGCGGGTGAAGAGAATGATGAAGGTAACCAGGATGTGGATGTAGGCAATGAAGAAATGTATGAGGGTAACGAAGATACCAATGAGGGTGGTCAGGATATGGATGAGGACAATGAAGAGCAGGAGCAACTTATATCACCTCCAATTCAGCCTCCACAAGAACAACCTCAGTCCTCAACTCGGTATATTGGGGTATGTCACAGTATGAAGTAGGTGATGGAACTTCTTTTAGCCAGCTGCTTGGGTTCATGTCTGCAGATGCTTCACATGCACAATATGGCCATCAGCCGGAGTTCATGCCTGGCAGGTATTCGTTGGATACAAGGTATCCTGGCAATACATCATCGGTTGCATCTGGAGGATTTGTATCTGTGGACTCTAGTAGGAGTGAGGGTGGACGAGGAGTTTTGAATACTCAAAATCCTAACCCATGTAACATGGGACTCATTGAAGAAGATACTAACGTACTCGAAGAAGAAACCGATGCATATATAGTAGATAACCCGGATGAAGAGGGCGATGACGAGGAGGATGAAATTGAAGAGTTCGATGAGGATGAAGAATCTCGTAATGATGGTATTATGATAATTATTTTTCTTTACATATTCGATGACTTATTTTATTTAGTAGAATAAATGGCATCAAATATTTCATTTTGCTTCTTGATTTGTGGTATTTATTTTGGTATTTATTTTGGATTTCATCAAATAGTTGTTTATTGAAAATTCATTACAGGTCAGGAACGTAGTCCAGATGACAACGTCAAAGGTTACAATCTGAGGATTGATCCCCCACGTCGGAGTGCTAATCGTTTCACCCCTTCGGTCTTCAAAAAAGCGGCCAAGAAATGCAAGAACTTAGTGAAAGATGTGAAGTGGAAAATGAGAAAATAGTATGTCACCTATTGTTTAGAGTTATTTGTAGTTGTTCAACATTATGTCGTGAGGACTTTATGTAAATTTTACAGTTACTTGTATTGGTTTGACAATATGTACTGAGGACTTTATGTAATGTTTGGAGTTACTTGTAGTGGTTATTGTTTATGTATTGATGAATTTTATTTTCCGTTTAGACTAATTTCCTTGTATTGGACTATGTATGTAGTACTTTATATGTGTTGGACCCTGTTGATGTATTATGTATGGTTGCGAGAACCGGTTCAGATGGGGTTCAACCCGTTTAATTTTAAATTATTTTATTAAAGGACCAAAAAAAAAATTTAGATCTGTTAATTTAACAAAAAAACGTTTAATCAACCCTAAAAAAACCGGTTAGACAAAGTTAAAAAGCCGGCCGGTTCGACCGGTTTAATTTAATTTTAAATTATCTTATTAAAGGAGCAAAAAAAAATTTAGATGTAGTAATTTAACAAAAAACCGTTTAATTGACCGTAAAAAAACCCGTTAAACAAAGTTAAAAAGCCGGCCGGTTCGACCGGTTTAATTTAATTTTAAATTATCTTATTAAAACCGGTCCGGTCGGTCTTTAAAATGTATTTTGCTTTCCGGGTTTTTTAGCTTACCCGTAACGGTTAACTGAATGATTCCGGGTTTCTCCGGTTGAACCGGCAGATCCGGTCCGGTTTTTGTCACATCGTAGTATGTAATAATGTCTCGTAACAGCTAAACATACCTCCAAAAGATATTTATCAACTGACGTACTAACCATCAGATTATATAGTTCCACAGATCTGTTATAATAATATAAAGTCATTAAATATAAGGTTACATATAGCATGTCATCTTACATCAGTTTGGTGATAAGGGATTTATTATACAATATCATATTAAAACAGTGAACCTAGGGGGCTTCTCCGCTGGGATTTGAACCAACTGACCGACGACATCTGCTTCGACTATGTCCCTCAGCACCACATAGAGTACATCGCCTAGGACGACGTAACATCCTCCTGTCCATCTCATTTAGAAAACGCGTCATCTTCGGGCGACCTTTCGTCACCCGTCGCAGGTACGGATTCGGTATGAACCGAGGTCCGTTGTAAGCAGGCCATGTAGTGGGATTACCTAGTGGCCGAAACCGTGCACGGTACACCCGCCGCACTTGATCCATCTTGTACACATCATGAACATACAGTCGCCAATCGAGTCGTTGGTTGGCACAACATGCGAACACATGTCGACAGGGGATCCGATCCACTTGGAACTCACCACAGTCACATCGAAGGCCACGTAGATCAACTGCAAACTCTTGTCCACTTGGCATCTCACGAACCTCAAAGACCTCATTCTGCCTATCAAAGCAACTCACCTGTATATTTCCTGATGCTATCTGGTTTGCATGCAACTTCGACGTCACTATCTCCGAAAACACATGGCCAGCATTGATCCGGGCCTCTGCCTCCGCTCTTTTACGGGTGAACAACTCATTTAGCCTGTAGAATGTTGCCTTCACAAGAGCAGTAATGGGAAGATTACGGGCACCCTTTAGAACTGAGTTGATGCACTCCACTAGATTCGTCGTCATGTGACCCCATCGGTACCCGCCATCAAAGGCCAATGCGTACTGTTCGCGAGGAATTCGGTCTATCCAGTTTGTGTACGCCTCGCCACGCTCCCTTAACCTCTGGTAACGCACGTCGAACTCCCGCACCGTCCTTGAATATCCTGGCATATCACAGCATGTAGAAACCAAAGTAATTGAGTTCAATAGATTTATTTAAGGCACATCTATTAATAAATTTATTAAATTTAGTAAATGATTACCGATGTTAACGACCAATTTTTGGAGGTACGGTGCCTTGAACTTTCTCAGGAAATTAGACTCTATGTGCCTGATGCAAAACATATGAAACGCTCTAGGAGGTGACCAAGCTCCGTTACTACGTTCCACAGCTGCATTGATCGACTCGTGCCTGTCAGATATTAGACCCACTCCATCTCGAGTAACAACATGTTGACGGAGGTTACTTAGGAAAAAATGCCATGCATCAGATGTCTCTCCCTCAACAATAGCAAAGGCAATCGGGACTATATTGTTGTTGCCATCCTGTGAAACTGCCACAAGGAGACAACCCTTATACTTTCCGTACAAGTGAGTCCCATCCACCTGGACAACTGGCTTACAATGTCTGAATGCCCTAATACAAGGGTAATAACTCCAGAATACACGATGCAATACCCGAATATCACCCACCAAGTCATCGCCTTGATATGCAGGCATAGTCTCAAAATGGACAACAGCTGATGGCTCCTTGTGACACATGGCCTCAAACCATATAGGCAAGGCTTCATACGATGCTTCCCAACCTCCAAATATTTTTTCTACTGCCCTCTGCTTAGCCAACCATGCTTTCCGGTAACTGACGGTGTAGTTGAATTTGGATTGCACTTCTGCTATAACTGATTTTACCTTTAAGGAGGGGTCAACTTCAACCAGTGGCTTTATTGCTTCTGCAATTGTGATAGAGTCCAGTTTCGAATGATCCGGTGAAATGGTGGCGGTGGTACACGTGTGGCTACCATTATACCTCCGTACAACCCAACAGTATTTCCTGCTGATCAAGCTAACTCTGATAAGCCAGTCACATCCTGACCCATACTGTGTACACTTGGCGTAAAATGTCAACGGCTCAGACTCATATACCCGGTAGTCTACGCTTCGTCGTATGGTATACTCCTTAACCGCCTTAATAACAACTTCTCTGGAACTGAACTCCATCCCAACCGCGAACTCACCATCTGCGACCATAGGAATCTCTGCAGGGACAAATGCCGTAAGATAAATTTATTTAATACGCAGCTATTTCAAAAACCGACTGTAAAGGTAAATCAAATATCACTGCATCCAGTACCCTATAAATCAAAACCTTGAACATCTTATGATGTCACCCTAGACAACATAACCACAGCAGCAACAAATGTAAAAAACCAAACCGGACCGACCGGTTCGACCATAAAACCAAATGAACCGTGCCGGTCCGGTCCGGTTCATGGCATTTGAACCGTTCAACAGATCCAACCTGTGCACATACTAGTTACAACCTCATGCAATTTGCTACAACCATATCTTAACAACATAAATATTATTCCCTAATAACACATGAAGCATATAAAAGAAAGAAATAAATTCCTACAAAACACTAATACCACGATTACGTACCTGCAGTCATATATTCCGGAAATTCATGAACATGCATGGCTTCCAAGTCTAAAACTCGCATGAATGATGGCTCCTCAAACGGCACTTCGTTTGCAAGTGCATTCGCCACTTCTGTCACATCTGGGCACATGCCTCTGTCAGCTTGATCTTCATCTCCATCGGGAGCAACAAATTCGTAGTTGCTTTCGAAGTCTTCTTCACTGTCACTATTATAATCTTCCTGTAGAATATTCCGGTCGGCCTCGGATTGTTCAAACTCTACATACAACTCGATGAACGAGATCTGAGCGCGGTTTTCAATATACATTGAAAACATCTCCTGCATGCTCGCTTCGTCCGTGACATATCTGGTTTGAAATTGAACGAACCCACCAAATACCGGTACGGGATATCTGTATAGCATACATGATATCTTTTTTGCCCTCTCAGAATCAATCTTCTCACAGATCACACCCTTGAGCTCTTCAAATGAGATGATAAAAGGAATAACAACATCTAATGGATTTTCGCAACTAAACTTTACTCCTTCAGACGTTTGTAACAAGATTTGACCAAAATAATACACTTTAATCAAAACTCTGTCACTCATTTCTCTCAATGACAAAAAAATAACCCTTACCTCAGCTATTAACTTCTCTAAATCATCATAACTATGAAACTGACCCAGAGAAACAACACACAGGATGCAGCCGCTGAAGAAGGAGAAGAAGACGGGAAGGGGGAAGAATACAATTTACCTACCACTAACTCGCTGCACACTTTTATATAACCCTATCTACTCAACTCGGACCATGCGTTTTCCTTTTCCCGGTTCGCCATTCAAACCGAAAACGGACGGTCCGACTTCGGTCTCCCTTAACTCAACCTCTCAACAAACAACTCGGACCGTTCGACTTCCTCACTCTAACTATGCATTTCGGACGGTCCGTTTTTTATGTACACGTTTTTCTCCCTCCATCATGCCAATTCGGACCATCCGATTTCTGGGGAACAAATTCACTATCAAAGAAATCGGATGGTCCGTGTTCTCCTCCCTAAAGCTGGCAAAACTCTGCCCCACATGCATGTCTAACCCGCCCATTCTCCATATCCATGAAAAGCCCACACATGTGCTCCATTTCCATAAAAATGAGCCTTAAAATTCAGCATTTCGTCAATTTTTTAATTTAATAATATCATTTAATTATTTTTAAATTAAAACACATTTCTGTTTTTAGATAAATAAATTATTAATTTAATTTAATTTAAATTTTATTAACTAAAATTTCTCTAACTTTTTATTAATATAAAAAAGTAGTTACTTTATTTTTTTATTTTTTCTTTCTCTTTATTGTAAGGTCGTTATTAATTTATCACCATATTTTTTTCGGACGTTCTCTCTCGTACAACATGATATCATACAACTTTTTCTCTTAGAGTGAAATTTTCTGCTATTAACACATTCAAAATTAACACGAACAATATAAACACATATCCAAAATTAAATATTTATACATCTAAATTATATTAATATTACAAATTCCACATAAATAGAATAGTATAAAAAATTCTTAACACAAACACATAAAAAAACACCATAAACATATTTAATATTATGCATGGATTAAAAGAATAAAACCTTTTATTATTAAAAAAAAGAAAAATTTCTATAAACACAAAAATTGTGAAAGAAATAATAAATTCTAAATCAAATAAAATAGTACAAAAATAAAACATTCTTAATATAAACACATTTAAAATAAATACCAGACACATCTAAAATTATACATAAATTAAAAAGATAGAATATTTTATTAATTAGAAAAAAGGAATAGATGAGATATAAAAAATTCTACTAACCACCACATTCACACGTCCAAAATTCGAAGGAGGTGAGGCTATTAAAATTCGTTAACGGAAGAAGTAGTGGATCAACGAAGGAGGCACGGGGAGGTGCATATCGCCGGGATAGGTGCGCATCGCCGATGGAGGATATCGTCGCAAAGGAGGTGCGCGGCCTAGGAGAAGACAAACGCGGCGACATATGAGGAGGAGAAGACGAACGCAACTCTGGATTTTTACTGAGGAAAGGTTTTACCGTGAAAATCTGATTTGGAATATTTTAGGATTTTATTTGGGATATGTTAGTATTTACAAGATTTAAATTTTCGTTAATCTGATTTTGTAGATTTGTATTTAAATTAAACAATAAATCTATTTGGATGTGTTTATTTTATTTTTTTAGGTTAATGTAACAAAAAGACCGAATAAAGAACTAATTTAAAGAATACCTAGTTATACTGTTATTTATTAGAAGTACAGAAATTAATATTGTTATATGGTGCACGAATTTGTGATCCGCACAACTAACCAGCAAGTGCACTGGGTCGTCCAAGTAATACCTTACGTGAGTAAGGGTCGATCCCACGGAGATTATTGGTTTGAATCAAGCGATGTTTATTTTATTATTCTTAGTCAGGATATTAATCAAAATTATCAGTTGGAATTATTAGATTGAAAAAAAATAAAAGAGAATAATAGCGTTACTTGTTGTGCAGTAATGAGAAATATGTTGGAGTTTTGGAGATGCTTTGTCCTCTGAACTTCAACTCTTCCTTGAAATCCTTCAACACACGCAAGGTTCCTTCCATGGCAAGCTCTATGTAGGGTGTCACCGTTGTCAATGGCTACCTCCCATCCTCTCAGTGAAAACGTTCCTATGCTCTGTCACAGCACGACTAATCATCTGTCGGTTCTCAATCAGGTTGGAATAGAATCCATTGATTCTTTTGCGTCTGTCACTAACGCCCAGCCTTCAGGAGTTTGAAGCTCGTCACAGTCATTCAATCCCAGAATCCTACTTGGAATACCACAGACAAGGTTTAGACTTTCCGGATTCTCATGAATGCCGCTATCAATCCGGCTTATACCACGAAGATTCTGATTAAGGAATCTAAGAGATACTCATTCAATCTGATGTAGAACGGAGGTGGTTGTCAGGCATACGTTCATGGATTGAGGAAGGTGATGAGTGTCACGGATCATCACCTTCTCCATAATTAAGCGCGAATGAACATCTTAGATAAGAACAAGCGTGTTTGAATGGAAAACAAAGGAATTGTATTAAATCATCGAGACGTTGCAGAGCTCCTCACCCCCAACAATGGAGTTTAGAGACTCATGCCGTCAAAAAGTATGTAATTCAGATCTGAAAATGTCATGAGGTACAAAATAATTCTCTAAAAGTTGTTTAAATAGTAAACTAGTAACCTAGGTTTACAGAAAATGAGTAAACTAAGATAATTGGTGCGGAAATCCACTTCTGGGGCCCACTTGGTGTGTGCTGGGGCTGAGACTAAAGCTATCCACGAGTAGAGGCTTTTCTTGGAGTTAAACTCCAAGTTATGACGTGTTTTGGGCGTTCAACTCCGGATCATGACGTTTTTCTGGCGTTTAACTCCAGACAGCAGCATGTACTTGGCGTTAAACGCCAAGTTACGTCGTTTATCTTCGCGCAAAGGATGGACTATTATATATTGCTGGAAAGCCCTGGATGTCTACTTTCCAACGCCGTTAAGAGCGCACCAATTGGACTCCTGTAGCTCCAGAAAATCCATTTCGAGTGCAGGGAGGTCAGGATCCAACAGCATCAACAGTCCTTTTTCAGCCTAAGTCAGATTTTTGCTCAGCTCCCTCAATTTCAGTCAGAAAATACCTGAAATCACAGAAAAATACACACACTCATAGTAAAGTCCAGAAATATGATTTTTGCCTAAAAACTAATAATATTTAACAAAAAGCTAATTAAAACATGCTAAAATCTACATGAAATTACCCCCAAAAAGCGTATAAAATATCCGCTCATCACAACACCAAACTTAAACTATTGCTTGTCCTCAAGCAACTAGATAAATAAAATAGGATGAAAAGAAATTAAGAAACAATAATATCTCAGAGTTTCAAGTGAAGCTCAGATTCTAATTAGATGAGCGGGACTAGTAGCTTTTTGCTTCTGAACAGTTTTGGCATCTCACTTTATCCTTTGAAATTCAGAATGGTTGGCATCCATAGGAACTCAGAATTCAGATAGTATTATTGATTCTCCTAGTTTAGTATGTTGATTCTTGAACACAGCTTCTTTATGAGTCTTGGCCGTGGCCCTAAGCACTTTGTTTTCCAGTATTACGACCGGATACATAAATGCCACAGACACATAATTGGGTGAACCTTTTCAGATTGTGACTCAGCTTTGCTAGAGTCTCCAGTTAGAGGTGTCCAGAGTTCTTAAGCACACTCTTTTGCTTTAGATCACGACTTTAACCACTCTGTCTCAAGCTTTTCGCTTGGACCTGCATGCCACAAGCACATGGTTAGGGACAGCTTGATTTAGCCGCTTAGGCCTGGGTTTATTTCCTTGGGCCCTCCTATCCATTGATGCTCAAAGCCTTGGATCCTTTTTACCCTTGCCTTTTGGTTTTAAGAGCTATTGGCTTTTTCTTTCTCTCTTTTTTTTTTTCGCAAAATTTTTTTTCTTTCACTGCTTTTTCTTGCTTCAAGAATCAATTTCATGATTTTTCAGATCATCAATAACATTTCTCTTGTTCATCATTCTTTCAGGAGCCAACAATTTTAACATTCATAAAATTCAATATAAAAAATATGCACTGTTCAAGCATTCATTCAGAAGACAAAAAGTATTGCCACCACATATAAATAATTAGAATTTTCCTTATTAAGAACTCAAAAAAAATTAAATTGCCTCTTTATTCTAAAAAATCTACTATTTTATTCATGTTTGATGATGATGAGAAAAATAAATTATAACTTAATTGAAAATAACATCAAAATAGATATGCTAATTACTACTACTTCTATATAACTTCTAAGGTAAAATCCTATAATAATACTATCACAGAGTTAAAGCTAGAATTAGAACTTAACAACCTGTATTCTGGAAAGTGGATGTTCCTCTAGTCTGTGGGGTGCCTTCAAGAATTAATTTCTGACGCTTTAGCTCCCTTAGGTTCACATTCTTGCTCTTCCTGTTCACTTAGGTGCCATGATCTTAATGAGTTTTAGCTCAGTGATCATGGCAAATCACACCAATAGGGTTTTTAGAAATTAGGATTAAAATTTTTGGAATTGAAACATGTTTATGCAAGAAATCATGAATTGAAACATAAAAGTTAGAAAATTTGTGAAGAAAACGAATTCTCCTCCTCCCCACCATTCTGGCGTTAAACGCCCAAACGCTGCATGTTTTGGGCGTTTAACGCCCAAATGTTGCTTCTCCTGGGCGTTCAACGCCCAGCAGATGCATCTTTCTGGCGTTGAACGCCAGGAAGTCCTTTGTCACTGGGCGTTTTTCTGAACGCCCAGGATGCTGTCAATCTGGCGTTAAACGCCCAGAAGGTGCTTCTTTCTGGCGTTTAACGCCCAGAAGATGCTCCTTTCTGGCGTTTAACGCCCAGATGGCTACCCTTACTGCGTTGAACGCCCAGTGGGTGCTTCTTTTGGGCGTTCAACGCCCAAAATGTTTCTACTGGCTTTTTTTCGCCAGTGAACTTCCAAATTCCCCTGTAACTCTGTGAATTCAAGCAATTGCTTTTTACCTTGAAGATACTTGGACACATACTGTAAAAAAAAAGGAAATTTATTTAATTAGTAATAAACTTTGTAAATGGCTGGGTTGCCTCCCAGCAAGCGCTTCTTTATTATCTTTAGCTGGACTACCCTGAGCTCTAATCAAGTCTCAGTTTCGAGCATTCTTGCTCGAAGTTACTTTCAAGATAATGTTTAATTCTCTGTCCATTAACAATGAACTTTTTGTTGGATTCATTATCCTGAAGCTCACGTATCCATGGTGATACGCTTGTAATCACATATGAACCTCTCCACCGGAATTTTAATTTCCCGGGGAATAATTTGAGCCTGGAATTAAATAGCAGAACTTTCTGCCCCGGCTCAAAGACTCTGGATGACAATTTCTTATCATGCCATCTTTTTGCTTTCTCTTTGTAAATTTTTGCATTCTCGAAAGCATTGAGTCTAAATTCCTCTAGCTCATTTAACTGAAGCAATCGTTTTTCTCCAGCTAATTTGGCATCAAGGTTTAGGAATCTGGTTGCCCAGTAGGCCTTGTGTTCCAGTTCCACTGGCAAGTGACATGCCTTTCCATACACAAGCTGGTATGGAGAGGTCCCTATAGGGGTCTTGAATGCTGTTCTGTATGCCCACAGAGCATCATCCAAGCTCCTTGCCCAATCCCTTCTACGGTTAATTACAGTCTGTTCCAGGATTCTTTTGAGTTCTCTATTTGAGACTTCAGCTTGCCCATTAGTTTGTGGGTGATATGGAGTAGCTACCCTGTGGCTAACTCCATAACGAACCATAGCAGAGTAAAGTTGTTTATTGCAGAAATGAGTGCCCCCATCAATGATTAATACTCTAGGGATACCAAATCTGCTGAAGATGTATTTCTGGAGGAATTTTAACACTGTTTTAGTGTCATTAGTGGGTGTTGCAATAGCCTCCACCCATTTGGATACATAATCCACTGCCACCAGAATATAAGTGTTTGAGTATGATGGTGGGAAAGGTCCCATGAAGTCAATGCCCTATACATCAAACAACTCAATCTCCAAGATCCCTTGTTGAGGCATGGCATAACTGTGAGGTAGATTGCCAGATCTTTGGCAACTCTCACAATTAAGTACAAACACTCGGGAGTCTTTATAGAGAGTAGGCCAGTAGAAGCCACATTGGAGGACTCTTGTGGCTGTTCGCTCACTTCCAAAATGTCCTCCATACTGTGATCCATGGCAGTGCCATAGGATCTTCTGTGCTTCTTCCTTAGGCACACATCTACGGATTACTCCGTCTGCACATCTCTTAAAGAGATACGGCTCATCCCAAAGATAATACTTTGCATCCGTGATCAGCTTTTTTATTTGCTGTCTACTGTACTCTTTGGGTATAAATCTCACTGCCTTGTAGTTTGCAATGTCTGCAAACCATGGCACTTCCTGGATGGCAAAGAGTTGCTCATCCGGAAAGGTTTCAGAGATCCCAGTGAGAGGGAGGGACGCCCCTTCCACTGGTTCTATTCGGGACAGGTGATCTGCTACTTGATTCTCTGTTCCTTTTCTGTCTCTTATTTCTATATCAAACTCTTGCAGAAGCAGTACCCATCCTATAAGTCTGGGTTTTGAATCCTGCTTTGTGAGTAGATATTTAAGAGCAGCATGATCTGTATACACAATCACTTTTGATCCTACTAAATAGGATCTGAATTTGTCAATGGCGTAAACCACTACAAGTAGCTCTTTTTCTGTGGTTGTGTAATTCTTTTGTGCGTCATTTAAAACACGGCTGGCATAGTAAATGACGTGCAGAAGCTTGTCATGCCTTTGTCCCAACACTGCACCAATGGCATGGTCACTGGCATCACACATTAATTCAAATGGTAATGTCCAGTCTGGTGCAGAGATGATTGGTGCTGTAACCAATTTAGCTTTCAGAGTCTCAAATGCTTGCAGACACTCTTTATCAAAGATAAATGGCGTGTCAGTAGCTAGCAGGTTGCTCAGGGGTTTGGCAATTTTTGAAAAATCCTTTATAAACCTCCTGTAGAATCCTGCATGCCCCAGAAAGCTTCTGATTGCCTTAACATTGGCAGGTGGTGGTAGTTTTTCAATTACCTCTACCTTAGCTTGATCCACCTCTATCCCCTTGTTCGAGATTTTGTGCCCAAGGACAATTCCTTCAGTCACCATAAAGTGACACTTCTCCCAGTTTAAAACCAGGTTAGTCTCTTGGCATCTCTTTAGAACAAGTGCTAAATGGTTAAGGCAGGAGCTGAATGAGTCTCCAAACACTGAAAAGTCATCCATGAAGACTTCCAGAAATTTTTCCACCATATCAGAGAAAATTGAGAGCATGCACCTCTGAAAGGTTGCAGGTGCATTACACAGGCCAAATGGCATCCTTCTGTATGCAAATACTCCAGATGGGCATGTGAATGCCGTTTTCTCCTGATCCTGGGGATCTACTGCAATTTGATTATAACCTGAATATCCATCCAGGAAGCAGTAGTATTCATGACCTGCTAGTCTTTCTAGCATCTGGTCTATGAATGGTAAAGGAAAATGATCCTTTCTGGTAGCTGTATTGAGCCTTCTGTAATCAATACACATACGCCACCCAGTAACTGTTCTTGTAGGAACCAGTTCATTTTTTTCAATATGAACCACTGTCATGCCACCTTTCTTAGGGACGACTTGGACAGGGCTCACCCAGGGGCTGTCAGAAATAGGATAAATAATCCCAGCCTCTAGTAACTTAGTGACCTCTTTCTGCACCACTTCCTTCATGGCTGGATTCAGCCGCCTTTGTGGTTGAACCACTGGCTTGGCGTCACCCTCCAGTAAGATCTTGTGCATGCATCTAGCTAGGCTAATGCCCTTAAGATCACTAATGGACCACCCAAGAGCTGTCTTGTGTGTCCTTAGCACTTGAATTAGTGCTTCCTCTTCCTGTGGCTCTAAGGTAGAGCTTATGATTACAGGAAAGGTATCACCTTCTCCCAAGAATGCGTATTTTAGGGAAGGTGGTAATGGCTTGAGCTCGGGTTTAGGAGGTTTCTCCTCTTCCTGAGGGATTTTCAGAGGTTCTACTATTCTCTCTGACTCCTCCAGATCAGGCTGAACGTCTTTAAAGATGTCCTCTCTGATTCGAGACTCTCAGCCATATTGACCTCTCTTACCAGAGAGTCATAATATCAACACTCATGCAGTCATTTGGGGTGTCTGGATGTTGCATGGCTTTGACAACATTCAACTTGAACTCCTCCTCATTGACTCTCAAGGTTACTTCCCCTTTTTGGACGTGAATGAAGGTTCGGCCAGTTGCTAGGAAAGGTCTTCCTAGAATGAGAGTTGCACTCTTGTGCTCCTCCATTTCCAGCACCACAAAGTCAGTAGGAAAGGCAAATGGCCCAACCTTGACAATCATGTCCTCAATCACGCCTGATGGGTATTTAATGGAGCCATCAGCAAGTTGAAGACATATCCTGGTTGGTTTGATTTCTTCAGTTAAACCAAGCTTTCTGATAGTAGATGCAGGTATTAGGTTGATACTTGCTCCAAGATCACATAAAGCTTGCTTGGTACAAGTACCCTCTAATGTACATGGTATCATAAAGCTCCCAGGATCTTTAAGCTTCTCAGGTAAGCTTTTCAGAATGACTGCACTGCATTCTTCAGTGAGGTAAACTTTTTCAGTTTCCCTCCAATCCTTCTTATGACTTAAGATCTCTTTCATGAACTTAGCATAAGAGGGTATTTGCTCAAGTGCTTCTGCAAATGGAATCTTTATTTCAAGAGTCCTGAGATAGTCTGCAAAGCGGGCAAATTGCTTATCCTGTTCCGCTTGGCAGAGTTTTTGAGGATAAGACATTTTGGCTTTGTATTCCTCAACCTTAGTTGCTGCAGGTTTATTACCTACAGAAGTGGGTTGGGAAGCCTTTTTAGAAGGGTTGTCATCAGCACTTGTACGTGACTGATCCCCCACTGGCATTTGAATGCCAGGGGTGGAAGCTGGAGTGGCGTTAGACGCCACCTCCTTGTTTGTTACTGGTGTTTGAACTCCAGAACCATGCTTCCTTTGGGCGTTCAACGCCGGATTCATGCTTGTTTCTGGCGTTGAACGCCAGGAATGAGCATGGTCTGGGCGTTCAGCGCCAGCTTTATTCCTCTCTGGGCTCTGACTGTCCTCAGAGGGATTTTGAGTAGCTATTTGTTCATTTCTTGGGTTCCTGCTGCCTTGAAGTGAGGTATTTAATGTTTTCCCACTTCTTAATTGAACTGCTTGGCATTCTTCTGCTATTTGTTTTGACAGTTGCTTTTCTGTTTGCTTTAATTGTGCTTCTATATTCCTGTTAGCCATTCTTGTTTCCTGTAATATTTCCTTGAATTCGGCTAGCTGCTGAGTTAGAAAGTCTAATTGCTGATTGAATTCATTAGCCTGATCCACCGGACTGAGTTCAGCAGTTACTGTTTTAGCTTCTTCTTTCATGGAAGATTCACTGCTTAGGTACAGATGTTGATTTCTGACAACTGTATCAATAAGCTCTTGAGCCTCTTCAATTGTTTTTCTCATATGTATAGATCCACCAGCTGAGTGGTCTAGAGAAATCTGAGCTTTTTCTGTAAGCCCATAGTAGAAGATGTCTAATTGCACCCATTCTGAAAACATTTCAGAGGGGCATTTTCTTAGCATCTCTCTGTATCTCTCCCAGGCATCATAAAGAGATTCATTATCTCCTTGTTTGAAGCCTTGAATGCTTAGCCTTAGCTATGTCATCCGTTTTGGAGGGAAATAGTGATTCAGGAATTTTTCTGACAGCTGCTTCCATGTTTTTATGCTGTTCTTAGGCTGGTTATTTAACCACCTCTTAGCTTGATCTTTTACAGCAAATGAAAACAGTAATAATCTGTAGACATCCTGATCCACTTCCTTATCATGTACTGTGTCAGCAATTTGCAAAAATTGTGCCAAAAACTCTGTAGGTTCTTCATGTGGAAGACCAGAATACTGACAGTTTTGCTGCACCATGATAATGAGCTGAGGATTCAACTCAAAGCTACTAACTCCAATGGAGAGTATACAGATACTACTCCCATATGAAGCAGTAGTGGGGTTAGCATATGACCCCAGAGTCCTCTTGGACTGTTCATTCCTACTTGCTTCCATGATGGAATACAAGGGATAATTTATATGTTGATTTAATTTTTTTTTTAATTAATTTTTATAAAATAAAATAAAAACGAAATAAATAAAAGAAATTGGAAATATTTTGAAATTGAAATTTGAATTTTTATATAGAATTTTCGAAAAAAAAAGTAGTTCAAAATTAGTTAGAAAATATAATTTTTTTTTGAATTTTGAATTTTATGATGAAAGAGAAAAACACACAAAAGACACAAGACTTAAAATTTTTAGATCTAATGCTCCTTATTTTCGAAAATTTTTGGAGGGAAAACACCAAGGAACACCAAACTTAAAAATTTTAAGATCAAGACACAAGAAAAACTCAAGAACACCTTGAAGATTCACAAGAACACCAAGAACAAAAGGAAGAACACCAAACTTAAAATTTTTAGAAAACTTTAATAAAATTTTCGAAAATTATGAAAAGATTAACAAGAAAACACCAAACTTAAAGTTTGGTACAAGATTCAATCAAAGAAAAATTATTTTTGAAAAAGATTCCAAAGCGTAAACCCAATTATCAAGAATATAAACCAATACTCTAGCCAATTGGGAGTAAATATAACACTTGTTCTAAATATTTCAATTAATGCTTTAAAAAGAACACAAGTGAGACAAAAAGACACAAAGCAAGAAAACTCAAGATCAACAAGAAAGATAAACAAGAACAACTTGAAGATCAAGGAAAAACAAGAACATGCAATTGACACCAAACTTAGAACAAGACACTAGACTCACGAAAATTGACAATTAATTAAGAAAAATAATAAATTTTGAAAAGGAATTTTTGAAAAGAAACTATCCTATCAAGATTTAATGACTCTATAACAATAAAATAAATTACTCCTAATCTAAGAAATAAAAAAGCCTTCAATTGTTCAAACTCGAATAATCCCCGGCAACGGCGCCAAAAACTTGGTGCACGAATTTGTGATCCGCACAACTAACCAGCAAGTGCACTGGGTCGTCCAAGTAATACCTTACGTGAGTAAGGGTCGATCCCACGGAGATTATTGGTTTGAATCAAGCGATGTTTATTTTATTATTCTTAGTCATATTAATCAAAATTATCAGTTGGAATTATTAGATTGAAAAAAAAAAAGAGAATAATAGCGTTACTTGTTGTGCAGTAATGAGAAATATGTTGGAGTTTTGGAGATGCTTTGTCCTCTGAACTTCAACTCTTCCTTGAAATCCTTCAACACACGCAAGGTTCCTTCCATGGCAAGCTCTATGTAGGGTGTCACCGTTGTCAATGGCTACCTCCCATCCTCTCAGTGAAAACGTTCCTATGCTCTGTCACAGCACGGCTAATCATCTGTCGGTTCAATCAGGTTGGAATAGAATCCATTGATTCTTTTGCGTCTGTCACTAATGCCCAGCCTTCAGGAGTTTGAAGCTCGTCACAGTCATTCAATCCCAGAATCCTACTTGGAATACCACAGACAAGGTTTAGACTTTCCGGATTCTCATGAATGCCGCTATCAATCCGGCTTATACCACGAAGATTCTGATTAAGGAATCTAAGAGATACTCATTCAATCTGATGTAGAACGGAGGTGGTTGTCAGGCACACGTTCATGGATTGAGGAAGGTGATGAGTGTCACGGATCATCACTTCTCCATAATTAAGCGCGAATGAACATCTTAGATAAGAACAAGCGTGTTTGAATGGAAAAAAGGAATTGTATTAAATCATCGAGACGCTGCAGAGCTCCTCACCCCCAACAATGGAGTTTAGAGACTCATGCCGTCAAAAAGTATGTAATCAGATCTGAAAATGTCATGAGGTACAAAATAATTCTCTAAAAGTTTAAATAGTAAACTAGTAACCTAGGTTTACAGAAAATGAGTAAACTAAGATAATTGGTGCGGAAATCCACTTCTGGGCCCACTTGGTGTGTGCTGGGGGCTGAGACTAAAGCTATCCACGAGTAGAGGCTTTTCTTGGAGTTAAACTCCAAGTTATGACGTGTTTTGGGCGTTCAACTCCGGATCATGACGTTTTTCTGGCGTTTAACTCCAGACAGCAGCATGTACTTGGCGTTAAACGCCAAGTTACGTCGTCTATCTTCGCGCAAAGTATGAACTATTATATATTGCTGGAAAGCCCTGGATGTCTACTTTCCAACGCCGTTGAGAGCGCGCCAATTGGACTCTTGTAGCTCCAGAAAATCTATTTCGAGTGCAGGGAGGTCAGGATCCAACAGCATCAGCAGTCCTTTTTCAGCCTAAGTCAGATTTTTGCTCAGCGCCCTCAATTTCAGTCAGAAAATACCTGAAATCACAGAAAAATACACACACTCATAGTAAAGTCCAGAAATATGATTTTTGCCTAAAAACTAATAATATTTAACTAAAAACTAATTAAAACATGCTAAAATTTACATGAAATTACCCCCAAAAAGCGTATAAAATATCCGCTCATCATTATACATTGAGATGAGACCTGTTTTGTATTTTGATACGTACTCTACATTATAAATATACAAACAATAGTGCTAATAGACCAGTAAATTTTTTATTTTTTGACCCGCAAACAACCAGTATTCTTATTTACACACACACACACACACACACTCTCTCTCTCTCTCTCTCTCTCTACACTTTTGCACTGCACCCTCTTTCTTGCTCTCAGTACTGATGAGCACTTTCAACATGAATCAGCCTTCTTGAGCTTGCTGTCCATTGTCAATAGCGTCTGCAATAGCAGTGGCGTTACTCTCTGCGACAACATCTCTTAACTAGCCCTCTATACATTCTTCTTCGTTTCTACTTATGCGTTATGATTTTGCAAGGTTAAAATTTGTATTATTGAAAAATTTAATGTGAAGGTTAATTAGTTTTTATTTCTATTCATTTATTACTTTCTGCAACTCTTTGTTTCTCGTTTTCATTTCTAGTGTATCTGAGCTTTGTTATATGCTTTGTATACAATGAACCAACTGGGAAAAACTACATCAGGAAGTAAGACTCTGCAACCAAAACAGACTGGCTTAGCACCATTGTAATATTGATCTCTTTGTTTAACTCAAATTTGAATTGTCATAGAACTGCTCTTTAAACTTGGTAGCTGTAACCTAATATATATAGTTCTATTGTGTATTTGATCCTGAGTCTTTGTCTTAGATAATATGTTCATTACTGGTGTCATCATTCTGTATGCATTCAAAATATGCAAGAAAAAAAATTATAATGGCACCCAAAAATATGACTCAATGTTTTTTGTCTATTCATAAAAATCTTTAAGCATTCTATAATAAAAATGTCTTTTGATTTTGATTTTGATTCATCATATCTTGTTTATGAAACTTAAGTACTTTTAATTTATAAATCTTTAAAAAAATTCATTATGTCATTATCTCAGTTACTTAACTGATAATTGACTTTTGACAATGGCTATTGTTAGCAGAACTTTGTTTTAGCAATATTGACAATCGTTACTGATGCATTATGCTTCTGGTTGAAAATGTACAATTGATTTAACTTGACTAAAATTTTTATTTGTGTTTGTGTTAATAATATGTTTTATTGGTTAATCAAGTAATACATCAATTGATTATTAATCTTTTTTGCACCCAATTAATTGACTTATGTGCTTTTATAAAATATGATTAATATGCAGTAATTATTTGAAATATAAAAAGATCCAGATATTAAGATGCCGTGAAGAAGTAAAAATACAAAAAAAATTTGAAACAGGAACAAGAAGGAAAATACAGCAAAAAATTATTGAAGAACTAGCATCTCGGATATATTGTGTGTTTATTACTTGCAAAGTTATTGTTTTAGCACCTAATTGAATTTTATCTATCCGATTTCAGAACAGTTCTTTGCTTCTTTGTTCTCAATAGTTCAATTTGTATTTATCTATCAAACAATTTATAACAATGAAACTTTAGTGCATGATATGAAAATACTCTTAGACTTTGCAAACCTTTATTTGTGTACAAAACGTGAGAAGTGAGAATTGATTTTTTTTGTAAATTAAAAGAAAAATGCTGAGTTTAATCTATGTCTAGTGTGAAAAGAAACAAACCAAAGGTCCCCTTAATCTATGTCTGGTGTGACTGAGTACAATCTTGAATTACATTAAAAGATTAGATAGGTAAATTTGTTAGTTTAAGTTTTAATTATTTGGTTTTGACATGTAATTATATGTATGCTGGATAGTGTGTACGTGGAATTTATTCATCTGTGCATATGTGATGCTCATAACTTTTGAAGTAGTTCATTATTTTTATTTTTGCACCTGCTTTAATGAGAATTTGCACACCTTACTCAGCATACTTTTCACCTATCTTAACAGAATTTGTACACATGAATCAGATAGTTTGTACCTACTTTAATGAGATTTTATACACCTTACTCATCACAATTTGCACCCAATGTAATAAAATTTTAGACACATATATCAGACAATTTGCACTAAGTTTAATGAGATTTTGCACACATGACTTAGCATAGTTTGCACCCATTTGTATCTGTATCTGAATGCGAGTATTTACTATTATTATGATTATGATTATTATTGTTATTGCTATTATTTTTCAAACAAACCATGATTAAATTGGGTGAAGATTTTTTACTTTATGTTTGCAGAAATTGATAAAATATCGTTATTCTCCCAATTTGGTTTTCACAATGATAAATTCACTTACAAAAGAGCACAAACTTGAGGGTGATAAAATTAGATTCTCATCCTTGAAGACTATTCAAGATTGGAAAGTTGATAGGCAGTTATTCCTCGTACTTGCTAAAGCATATAACACAACAACAAGAAAACTAGAGAGATTACTTTAACAAGTCTATGAGAAGCCCATGGCTACAAGAAATATTACATTCAAGAGAATGTAATGTTTTAACATCTAATGGGAGAGATTACTCGTTCATTATTAATTCATTCTAGGGTTGGTCTTTTCTATTGGTGAAACTCTAGACTTGCGTTTCCCCTTTCTATTACAAGTGATCATTTGATTTTTAAGAACCTTATTTTTACCAACTCTTCGAGTAAACCTTATCTTAGTAGCAAAACCAACGCGCTTGGCATAATTTTGATAAAATTGATTTGCATCATCAAGGGTTCCAAAACATATGCCAACCTTGGGCACATCCTGTAAAAAACTAAGCCTACGTCGGATGGTAAAACAAAATCTCATTAAAGTGGGTGCAAACTGTCTGATTCATGTGTATAAAATTTCATTAAGGTGGATGCAAATTGTGCCGAGTGAGGTGTGTAAAATCTCATTAAATTGGGTGCAAACTGTCTGATACATGTGTGCAAAATCTCATTACATTGGGTGCAAACTGTGATGAGTAAGGTGTGCAAAATTTTATTACAAATAATCTGATTCATGTGTGCAAAAAATTAATTACATTGGGTGAAAAATGTCTGATTCATGTGTGCAAAATTTCGTTAAGATGGGTGTAAAGTATGATGAGTAAGGTGTGTAAAATCTCATTAAAGTGGGTAAAAAATATACTGAGTGAAGTATCTCAACTACTCTTAGGTATTGAATCAACAAACTTCTATGATCTATCATAACCAAATATTTAAGGCAATTAAAAATGTATTTATCATTAAAACTCTATCATCTAGCATAGCATCATTGAATTTCATTCATTCAAAATAAAAGGCCAACATCAAAATGCTGCATGCTTCTCCATAAAAAAATAAGAGAAAAGAATGGGATGATCAACATAAATCCAAAAATAGCTAAACAAAACCAAACAGAAATATCAACTTTCTTAGCATAACCTTTAGGATGGGAATTAAATGCCACAATGGTAGAAGAAACAGAGAATGCAATAGCATGATTTACTTTTCATGGATTTAGAAATGATTTACTTTTCATGATTTAACAAATGATACTAGAACTTAAAAAGATGAAGATTTAAATGTATGTACATGGAATTATCTGCTAACAAATATTCCTTCATGACCAAATCTGCCTGGTTCTGAAGACTTGAATTTCATAATTTGGGAGAATTCAACAATATAGTAATTACACTGAAAAATATTTGTACAAACAAGTGGAGGAAACTAGTGAGGTATGAATAGCAGCAGCATAAGAAGAAGAAGAAGAAGTAACACAAAGCAAAACAGAGAGAGAAGCTGCTACCAATTTTCACATTCATTGAATTGTTACAAACAATTACAAATTTGATGCTTCTACTTCTATTTTGGGTTAATAACAGCTAAGGTTAGATCAGTTTCATTGAGCATGCATCTTATCTTATTATTTATTTTCCTTTTTTTATTTATTTTTATGCTTATTTCATGTAAATTAATAAATTATTATGTTGTCAGGAGGCCAAACTAGGCGAAACACTAGAGTTAATGTATAAATCATAATTGCATGTCTCATTTTTAATATAGAAATTCTAGATTATGATTCAATGGATGTAAATTTTCAATATGTTTGATACTTCAACATGGTGTCTTACACTGAAATATAAAAAGACAACAGCAATACATAACTGAAATTTCACTAAAAAATCAAAACAACAAATAGTAACATTTTTTTATATTTTCTGTCTTAGTCATTTCATCAAACAGTTGATTTGCGTTAACTATGGATTGTTGCATTATGAAATTCAAATTTGAATAATGTATAATTTGGATTCTATACATTCAATTTAAACTCTATTATGAAAAACATAAAACAACATGCTTTGTGAGATCAGAAATTCATAATCATAATCATCATTGTGTTCATTAATGTAATATGAAAATCATTACAAAAATCATGAAATTATAAGAGAGAGAAATTGCTTACTTCAATATTCTATTCTTTTAAAATTGATTCCACCATTGACATGGAGCTAGAGAGTGAAATTCTGAGTTGTTCTGCACCTGAGAAGGAATGATCAACAGAGAAGAGAATTTCTATGCAAGAAAACGAGAATTAAGTTATGAATATAAATATGAATATCAATTGTAATTTGAACATGCATATTCATACCAGAATCTTCAAGTGGCATCGAACGAGAATGATCCAAATAATACAATTGTGTGTACTTCTTGTTTTCTAACTTTTTATTTTTTTTGTTGTAAATTTTTGTTGGTAGTTTAGATGCAAACGTTACAAATGATCACTTGCGACAAGTCTTTGGGCATTACGAAAAGTTAGTTCATGTGAAGTTTCTATTCGGCAAGAGATGTGAATTTGAGCAATATGCCGACAGATATTTGATGTTTGGTACTTTGGTATTTGTGTAGCGTTAAATTACATTTTGCATAAGAAGGTTCTGACTTTGATATGATTTTTAATGCATCAGTTGGGCAAAATGCTAGGCTTTCATGGAGATGGAGTCCTTTAAATAAATAGGTAATAAAACTTGCCTATAATTGTTGTCTTAGCTACATGTGTCGTAATTTCTTGTTGATTTTGATTCATGAATTTATATAATTTCAGACTCAAGCAGACCCAAACTAGTGGAATAGTAGTGGATATTATGGATATGCACAGGGCTATGAAAATTATGGTTATGCTCCCGCTGGACAGGACCCAACATGTATGAAAGCTATCCAAGGTATGCAAATTACAAACCTCCTCAGCAGCAGCAACAAATGGGATATAGTTAAGAATCGAAATTTGGCTTCTATTTTTCTGTTATCATTCTGTATCCCTATGATACTTATTTTCAGTTACTTTAATGTTCATAGAAAACTAGTCAACTCTATTCCCTCTTTTATTTTTCTTTCTTTTTTATCTTGGTTAGTTATCTATGGTTGCTATATTAAGATTTATATTTGTTGTAAAACTTTGGTATCAAATCATGCTTGCAGAGTACTTTGTTGATGTTCACATATTTGATGGATTGGTTCATTAGATATGTATTTCTAATTAAAATTGGTTTTTCACAAGTTACATTATTATAGATTTGTTGAATGTAGTATACTGTTATTTGTTTCTCACTTTTTCTTCATTTTTTTACCTTTTAATTATGTTTATCATTACAATCTTTTTTTTGTATTTTAATATTGTTATGTCTTTTATCTCATTCGATTAATTTATGTTAAATTATTTAAAAAAAAACTCGTGTAAATATCCGTAAATTTGATAGAAGAAAGCATGTTGGAATAGGCAGGGATAGAGAAAGGGGTAGAGGAAGGACTGTTGCTGTTGCATCTCCTCACCCAACAACAACCTCTGCTATTGCATTTTCATAACCACATACTCCCCACCACACCTACTACTGCTTCACAACCATTACCCACTACACCTGCTGCTGCATATTCTCAACCACCTTTCATATTTGCTACTTCAGATTCTCAGGCTCCAACCATAGCTACTAGTGCTGCAGATTCTAAAGCTCTTATCATAACACTTTCTGGATCTTCACGAGTTGTATAAGAGGAAAATCAAAAAGAGTAGAAGAGGTACTGAGAAGAGAGAAATCTCAGAGAAATATAAACCTATTATAGGTGGAAGACTAGGGTATATAAGTAAGTTCGCAATTCACTAATGTTTTTTTACGTTTAACGTTAATGGGACTAAATTGAAAAATATTTTATGGTATAGGGACCCAATTAAAAAGAAAAAAATATAGGGACCTAATTTAAAATTCAATGAAATTATATGAACATGTAGAATAAAACCTTAAAATTAAAAGAAAAAAAGTAAAAGCTTCAACTAAAAGAAGTTTAAAACAAACATAAAGCAAGTCAAAAGTCGTACTTATTGTCAAATGTGAATGTCAATGAGGATTGAGGAGTTAATATATGATTAATTTAATTAAAATTGATAATTATTAAGTCTCATATTGTCTAAAATTAAAAGTCTGTTAGTCCTTATAAGTGTGAGACAATCATTATCTCTTGAACTAGTTTTTAGGATAAGTTAGGCCCACTTGATTTTTTATATAATATCAGAGCAAAAATTAAAAGGAATTATTATTAGGCCACCCCCACTCCACAACAAATTCAAGCCATCATCAAATTTAATGTTTCAAATCTTTGTTCAGTCCTGAGCGTGAGACGAGTGTACTAAATCTCACATTATCTAATATTAAAAGCCTAATGATCCTTATAAATGTAAGATAACCCTTACTTCTTAAGCTAATTTTTGGAATAAGTTAGATTCACTTAATTTTACAATTGCAAAAGTTTTTATTATTCCAATATTCTCAAAGGTTGAAGCTGAAGGCTAATTTTTTTATATTGATTAAATATATGTCTAATACGTTGTTATTGGAAGATTGAGTGTTTTTCTTTGATATGGCATTATTTTTTTAATTGATATTAATCAAATCAAACGGTCTGATTTATTTGAAGAAAAAAATAAACTACAAAAATCGAAGGGTCCGATTTCAATATATTTTTTTATTAAAAAAAACATATATCGGATGTTCCGATTTCAATATTAAAAATTTTTTAATTTTCAAAAATACAAATCGGATCATCTGATTTGTGATCGTTTGTTTAAAAAACTAAATAATACAAAGAAACCAGAGACACCCATTTCTGTAATCTATACCAACATAAAATATTTCAGTTCTCACACTATTTTGTGTTACATATCTCTCTGTAACACATGAAAAATAATAAGCAAAAAAGAAGTGTCTTATGTTGTATGCAAATTAAATTGCCTTAGCAAACAAAGTGGATTTTGAAGGCAAGTAAATATGGTACGTTTCAAACTCCACTGTGGTGTGCTTGGATTACGATTAGAGGCATTAATGTATGTTATACGCTGCAAACAGGTCAAGTGGCGATCAATTATGTTTGGTATAGCTTCATCTGTTCAACAAGTAAGTTCAAAATTTTATAAAAATTTATTTACTAAAAGGATTTAGGCTCTTTTAGGAGATTTTTTATTTTGTTACTGGTAAGAAAATGGAGTTTTACTTGGAAATGACTATGAACGGTGTTTAACAGGAGGCTTGTAACACCCTACCACACAGAGCTTTATGCTTAAGTCATAAAATAGAGGTGGTGTGGTATTACGACCTCTAAAATAAAATATATATATACGTATAATAATTGAAGGAAGATAATATACGAGGAGCCTTGAAAGATAGGTAAAGCAAAATCGCAAGTTTAAAAGCGCAACGCTCAAGAAATAACGTAACTTGCGTACGAAGGAGGTTAAGGTTCATAAACATATATATATATATATATATATATATATATATATATATATATATATATATATATATATATATATATATAAAGTAAGAACAGAGGGTCAAGAGTACAAGATAACAAGCTCCTAACTCAGCCTGCGAAGTTAAGGCTAGCCGAAGGATATTTACATACAAAAATATATAACCGATAGCCCAAAAATACAGGTATGAAACCCTGGTCCTCCATAAAACTCTAAGAGGTGCAACAGTAAAACAAATATATACATAAGGAGAGTGTATACATATATAACAAAACATTAAAAGTAATGTCCCAAAACATTCACTTCGCTGCAGAAACTCCAGACGCCTAGCGAGGTGCATCTCGACCTACATCTAAAAACCAACATCACATGGGATGAGAACTGGGAGTTCTCAGCATGGTAAAGGTGCCAGGTACATAAGACATAAGGCCCTGAAAATGGCAGAGGCAATCCTAGAACACCAACATTCAGATTATAAAACTTAAAAAGCTAAAATAGAAACCATAAAATCAGGGTGGCCCTCTAAGGGTTTCTATCTCAACTAAAACTTAAACCTAACCCTCAAACCTTCTCCTTTCCTCCAATCCTCCAACACCAGAGAACTACACAGACAACCAAACAGACAATAACAAACACAGGTAGAATACAAGTACTACAGATAGAAAATAGCATATTATAATCACTTAAGCAATCCTAATTAATGCACAAGCAAGCAATTCAAACGATATGCATATTATGTATGCCTGTCCTATGGCTGATGAGTCTCATCTGTCGGTTATCAAGCCAACTCGATAAGTTCGGCTGCTAAACCATGGACTGTCCCCCGACGGGTATCCCCAAGAGTCTATGCATAGCTTTTTCGCATATATATAAAATTGCTCAATGGGGGTATCCTTCCCGGGAATTATACGTGCCCGGTCACCATTACGTCGTAGGGTCAACAGAGTATCGAGTTTCAACCTAGAACACGTGGTAGCAAGCCACAGTACTTTACCCAGGGACATTCGTATCTCAGATAACATAAGTGCATAGGCCTTATTTTATTCATATACATTTCATAATCATTCATTATAGCCATAACATTACTTATATATCATATATTTGCACTTTTATACATAATTCATCATAACCCAGAGCAAGTGGGGCGAACCACACCCTTGCATCTACCCGGAGAGCCTCTATGCTAACTAACCTGAAGCAAGTGGGATGAAACCACAACCTTTGCGTCTACCCAGGAGGAGCAAAGGAGGGGATCCTAACCTGCCACCATCTCCCTGGGGGCGATTTTACAATACCAGGAGGAATAAAGAAGGGGATCCTCACCTTCCACCATCTCCTGGGGTCGCACTTTCAAGAAAGAGTGATCAGATGAAATATTCATTCCTTTCTTTAATCAGTTTTATAATTTAAGAAGTATATATACATATATTTATGCCTCCTATCCTTCCATACCTAATTCATCACTTTTCCAACCTTACTTCGTCCCTAAGATACCTTCTTTCCCCTAACTTCATCTCACTACTAGGCTTATTACTAAAATATAAGGTTAAAAGAGTGAAAATAGAGGTTCAGAGATTTAAATTCATGTTTAAAATACTAAAATCCCATTTGCTGAAAACAGGGGTCACGCGTACGCTTGGGTCACGCATACGCGTGGGAGTGAAACTTGCCCATCATGCGTATGCATTATCTCATCCGCGTACGTAGGTACGCTGGACAGAATCAAACGTCTGCGTATGGAGGGGTCCACATATGCATACATTGCAAATTAGTTAAAAAATGGTTAAGTCTGCAGAATTTCAACTTTACATACCAAACCTCCGATGCGCATAACTTTTTCGTTTTAAAATATTTTCATTCGTTCTTCGAACAACGTAAACTTCACGGACCCAATGTTCATATGAAATAGGTTTGAAATAATTTGTGGGTCCAGAAGCCAAGTTATGGCTCGCCAAAGTGTGGCCAAAAATCAGATTTTCACAAAAGTTCATAAACCTCTATTATCACCTACTCAAACTCAATATCAACATTCAAAACATGCAAAGATCACTACAACATACCATTTCAGCTCCAAAAAATCCCCATATTCTACCATAATCAATCATACCCATGTAATCACTAATGATCATATATGCATGTCCATTATTCTCATTTATCATCATTCATCAACCTTTCACCACATAACCTACATTCATACATCAAACAAGCAACTTTATCATTCATCCTCAAATCAAACATGCATTGCCAACTAGACTACCAGTCAAATTCCAACACTTATAATTCAACTTATCCTAAGTTGTCTAGCCTAAGTTTTCACAAGACATTATATATCAAATATGAGAAACCTAAATCATACCTTCGTCGATTTTCTCGTATATCCAAGGTAACACAATTAAGCAAACTCATAAGCCTCCAACACCCAAAATTCCGCAACCCAGACCCAATCAACTCCAATGATTTTAGCCACCAAAGATTGCTCCAAGAGCTCCAATTTGATAATTTCAACTCTAATTCAACATAAACTCAAACTAGTTCATACAATTGAACAATTTTAACACTAGGGCACACAAAATTGGACAAAACACAAGAATTTATAATTTTATTACCTTATCTATTGATGATTGGAGTATAATCCAATAATTATCCAATGTTAGATTATACCTAAACTACCAAAAATCAACAAAATTACTCAAAGCTCAAACTAATTTCACACAAAAAGGGGGCACAGAGAAACGGGCATGAATTTGAGAAAGACATACCTTTTTGTTTAAATAGAATTGAAGAGGACTCCAAGACAAATGCGTGACCGCAAACGGCTTATCAATCGGAGCTCCGGATTAAAAGTTACAAGGGTTTGAAGTTGGAAGTGGAATATGAATTAAGGTTTCTCTTACTCTTCTCTCTTCTCACCGTGGATTCCCTTTTCGCAAATGAAAACAGAAGCGTTGTAGCTGCAAGGGGGAAGAAAGGGTTAAATGGGTTGGGTCTTGGGTCCAATGTGGACCCGGTTCAATCGGTTTGGCCCGTTCGACCCAATTTTAGACCAAATTCTTTGAAATTAATTTCAAAATTCTTATTTTAATTATCTCTATTTTATTAAACAATAAAATTCATATTTCTAATTTTTTTATAAAAAATTAATTAATTGATTAATTATTCGCTAAATTTACGGAATTTACAAGGCTGGAGGCACCATTCTGATGGAACAAGAATCCGCCCCCTTGTATTGTTCTGACAATCCGCCCCCCAAAAATACTTGCTTGGTCGACACGTGGCGCATTGCCCCTCCCCGTGACTTCATTGCTGTTGATGATACCAAATAAAGTGCATAGTCTCACTCTTCTCACAAGCGCCTCTCTTTCCTTCCCCACATTCTAACCCTATCCTTCCTTTCCCTCTCATACCGAACATTATGTTTTTCACTACCATACCATTATCAGCAGTAGCTTTCACCATCATCAAAGACCAACGTCTTTTTCATCTAATCTTCATCAACATTGCACTACCAAGTAAGTATTTTACTTGTATTTTTTTTTATTTTTTACCTAGTTAAATTTTTTAAATATTTGTGGATAAAAATAAATATTTATTTTTTACAATTAATTTATGCTAATTAGTTAATTAATAGTATAAAAATGTTAAACTTAGTTTTATTTAGTTATATAATATTAGTTAGATTAAGATTTTATTTAGATATATTTTGAGATGGTGAAAAAATATTAAATATATATTATTTAAATATATTAACAATATTTTATATAATATATTATTGCAAATATATGTTTAAATATATTTAATAATTAACTATATATAAAAATATATAAATATATTTAAATATATGTTAATATGTCTTTAAAATTGAAATGTAGAAAAAATATATTGACAAAATTTAATATATGTATAGATTTTCTTTTAAAATTGAACTATATGTTTAAATTCAATATATTTAAATATAATATTTTATAAATATATATGGAAGAAATTTATAATTTTATTTTATTTAAATATATTTTATATTATTTTAATATATATTTAATATATAAATTATTGTTTATAAATATATATTTTTTGACATATTATTATATTATTTAAATGTATTAAAAATATTAAACTTAGTGTTAGTTAGTTTGGTATAAGTTAGGTCAAAGTATTATTTAGATATATTTTGGAGGATGTTGCAATGATATTTGGAGTCTTGATAGATGGTATGTCGGTGTCAGAATTTATGGATAGCAGCACTACTGGCCTTGAAAATGAATTCATGATACAGTTTGGCATTATACCTATTGCAGCTCCTAAATGCTTTAAACACTCGTGTCAGTATCCTAATATCCTGGACCACCTTAAAATTATTCTGACTAATAATAATAATAATAATAATAATAATAATAATGCGTATAATTAAGGCTAATAATAATTATTATAATACTAATAACAATAAAAAAGCAGACTACTTACTTGCATTGACAAACTCAAAAAACTCTGGTGTATTTATAGTGTCTAGATCGAAAGCGTACATGAAAAAGGCTCTCCAGACAGATGTTGGCTCACTAAAGTGTTTGCCACATCTGCAACGTCAGGCTCGGTTATGATATCATCTTCGTCCATATCTTTAGTTGGACCAACAATATGATAATTAACCTCAAATTTCTCTTCGCTTTCACTGTTATAAACTATCTAGTCGATGTTAGACTCTGGTAAATCAACCTCAACTAATTCTTCAAACTTAACATACAACTCGATAAATGAAACTTGTGCCTGTATTTGCTGTTAGACTGAAAATGTCCCTTGCATACTTGCATTATCGACCACATACATTATTTGAAACTGAACGAAACCACCAAATACTAACACAGGCTGTCTATAAAGAATATTTATGACTCTCTTTAACACTTGATTATCAACACATTAACAAAGTATAATCTTAAATTCCTCGTATATTATTGCAAGAGGAATAATATCATATGGATTTTCACATACAAAACTCACACCCTTAAATGTTTGGTGAAAGATTTGACCATTATTATATATTTTCAAACTAACACCTCCTTCCATTTTTATTCTCTTACTCTCTCAATGGAATAAAACACTCTCACACTCACACTCAACCTGAGAAATTCGTTCTTTCTTTATAATACTTGAGGTATATTTTTTAATTTGAAAAATATAATATGCCCCCTGTGTAATGTCAATCCGCTCCATGCGTACTGATAATACGCCCTCTTGTATTGTCAGTTTAATATTAAATTAACACGATATGCCCCTTTTGTATTGTGTGTTTAATATTAAATTAATACAATATGTCCTCATTGTATTGTCTTTTTAAATATTTAAAAATGTAATACGTCGTTGTATTGTGTTTTTGTTTTTTAAAAAAATTGCTTAAAGCAATCTGCACCCTGCGTATTATTAGCCCCCAAAACCTTGCAAAACACCACAATATCCACCAATAATAATAAGGCATTACACCAACAATTACCAAATATCCAAAAACATGAGCCTCTTTTAAGATGGCAAATGGGTAACTCTGTCCAATTTCATTTTATGCTGTCAAAACTTATTACTACTAAATTGGGTGAGTCGGCCTACTCTACTTAAAAAAATATTATGAAATATTTAAGATTATCAGTTTATTCTCAAAAAGTTTTATGGAAGAGTATCTAAGATTATTAGATTTATTAATTTTAATTAAAATTTAAGTTAAAAATATAATATTGAAATATTTTAAATTTGTAAATCTAAGATAATTTAAAAATATTCTAAATATTATCTTGTAACACTATTTGATTTAGTAAAAATTTCAATCTTTGTTGAGTATTAAATATAGACGAATCTCAACTGATGAACCGATATATTGTGGTGTGAATGTGCGATTGTTTTTGAACTTTTATCTTTTGTTTTGGAGATGAGAAAATCTAAGCAATTAACAATACATCTCTTCCAGCCAGTTTTTTAACGTATCAGCCGATTTTATAACAAAAAGAAAGGTAACGACCCAACTTTCATTACATCATAATTGTACTAAAAATAAGGCGTTACTAACCTAATTCTTTTATTATCTATTTAATATTAAGCCTTTATGCGATAATCTGTTGACAGTTTTACTAAAAAGTTAAAACTTTTTCCTCAAGAACAAATAACACATATTCACGTACTTAATATTAATAATACATATAGTAATACATATAAAACCAATTACAAAATCTACCCCTCTAAATAAAACTTCAACTAACAAGGCAAGGAAAAATAATTAAATTCTAACAACAACTTAACTTGCAAACATATTCTTCTATGCTCCTGCAGCTTCGCAATAAGCCTTCACTCATGTAGCTGAAAGGGGTGGAAATAGGAGGTAAGAACTAGAGAGTTCTTAGTAGGGTCGGGGTGGATAATTAGGTTTATTTTATTCTTTGTTACACAACAATCCCACAACAGAAATTACATACAATCTTCAATAGATAGCCAACAGTAGTTAACAACAGGACATATACAAACATAATAAATAAAAGAACACAGAATTCAATCAATCATATAGAACACATACAATCACAGAATTACACAACACAGAGATATGCACAAACAAGCATAATGCATGTCTAGGCCTACGCAGGCCATGAGCTCATGTGTCAGTTGCCTACTCGCTCCCGACATTACCCAGACACGAGTCCCAGATATGGCTTTCCAGATGCATACGGTATGCATATAAGTCTTACGGCTAGGTTGTATACAATGTGACTTTTAAATGTGTTGTGATAGTTCACAATAGTATTTTTATCTTTAGCATCTGCTCTCCTGTGGCAAAGATCTGCTCTCATGTGGCAGATATCCCTTTAGTTAATACACTCTTTTTTTGTGCTCTGCTCTCTTGTGGCAGAGATCTCTTTAATCATTTTCTTTTCTTTATTCGTTTACTTTCTAGTTTTCAATATTTCAAATTATCTTCACACTCTTCTCTCGCTTTTCCCTAAATGTCTTGTGAAAGGAGAATCAAAAGATTCTCAATTTAACTCTGTATTTCTAACACTTTTAGAAAATCTTATTATTTTATCTTTTTGTTATTTGGTAAAAAAATAATAACTTTAATAAAAATATACTAGTTAAATTAATAAAAATAATAATATTACTTAAATATTAGTATATTTAATATTTTTATTTTAATATCAAAACCAGTTTGTGGGGTTTTATTCTTAACTTTTAGAAATTCTATTTTAAATCTCAACCTTGTTAAATATTTTACTTTTTAACCCATTTTATAAAATTACTAATTTAACTTCATATTTATAAAATTACTAATTTAGTCTCATATTTTTAGAAATAACTCTGAACTCTTATAAAATATCTGTTTTACTTTAAAAACTTTTACCTTTTACTCAAAATACCCCAAAACTTATATAATTACTATTTTTAACCTCAATCTTTTATCAAACTAAATTTTCATATTCAAAAACACTATTTGTGTCGGTGATAAACACTCTTTTCACAACTGAAATCTTCTCTTGTGATCTTTCAAAATATATACCTGTTTTTAAATCTGTTTTCGAATATTTTGGTTACCAATTTTTTGTAACTTTTAATTTTGATCTTCCAACCATAGATCAATTAGGAAGCCTTTTCAAAACAGAAACCTATAGCACTAAATCAATGATATATAATAAAATTTAAACATAAAAGCATTCAATTTCAAGCTACAAACATCCAATTAACAATCACTCATCAAGAACACATTTAATTATTATAAAATTACTAATCCTACCTCTGTATAAAAATTATAACAACCAAAGCTCAAAAGAAGACTTCTGAACAAGAAATTGAAGAAAACATCAAAAATCGACTATTCCACCAACATCACCTTTGGCCGAACCATGCATGAGAGAGCAGCAACTTCACCGTTGATTTTCCTCCGTGAAAAGTGGTAGCATTGTGAAAAAGAAGAAGAAGCTACAAACACTTTAATTGGTTTAGATTTTTTACGGAAATTACGGATCTCAAAAAATTAAGCTTGGAAGCTCGGAGGTGCCATGGGAGTTTCACGTTCTCTCTATCTTTTTCCTTGGCTTCGGCCAAATTATTAGAAGAATGAGATGTTGATGATGATGATTAATGAAAACAACGGGGGTTAGGTGTCAAACTTAGGCCACGTGTCAAGTTATAAAGCTGCTGAATTAGCGATTCAAGTTATAAATATCTTTAACGGATAACTATGAAAATTAGATATATTAAAACACAAATAATAATATATACGAGTTACTAATAGATTACTAAAATTATAAAATATTCATTACAAAATTATAAAGTATTCATTATTAATAGATTACTAAAATTATAATTTCAATTACGTAAAATATATGATTATAACAAAATCATATAATAATCTTAATTAATGTAAATTCAAGGTATCATAAAAATTAATTTAAATACCTTCAACAAAATAGTTTTTAAAAATAAAAACTCCAATAAAAAAAGTCATAAATTATTCATAATTAATAACTCCAAATATTATGTTTAGTAAAGTATTAATCACTTAAATTAAATCATATAATTTTTACTATTCATAAATTACCGAAATTCTAGTTTCAACTATACAAAATACCACATTTAATAAAATTATGTATATAATCATTGTAACATTCTTACTACTAGAATGTCACGCTTTCGACTGCGCGACTCTAATAACTAGGATATTAAGATGAATTCTATACTTAATAATAAAATTGGAGCCTTTAACTTGAATACTGGATCGCTATTTCTTTGAGAAACTGAAAGTTCTTTTTCTATAATAACAAACATGCATATACATATTGTTCCGAGGGTTACCTGAAACTGTAGGTCGATCTCGGACGAGATCTTCTGTACTGGTCGGAGCTGTTATGTCCGACTTGATGATGATGGCCGGAGCCGTCGTGTCCGACTTGTTGGACTTGGTGATGGTGCTGATCCTTCGTCACCGGAGGGTGGTGGTACTTGCAAGGGACTCCGATGCTTAAGTTAGCAAGGGTATTAAGCAGGTTTTTTGTAGAATCAGAGTATGAGTTATATCTGGGTGCTCTAGTGTATTTATAATGGTGTGGAGTGACCTTTCTGGAGATAAGATAGTTATCTTATCTTATCTTTGAGTGAAGTCATATTATCTTTAAGGGGAACCGCCTTATCTTTCTTTAGGCTTTGCCGCCTTTAGATTTGGGCTGTGTCTTTTCGTTTGGGCCTGCTTGGGCCTCTTATGGCGATTTGGCCGAGCTCTTTGTGAAGAGGTCGATCGATTTGTCATCAATCAGCCCGGGTCATACAACTTGACCCATGGCATGAACACATATATACAAAAATTTGTATACAAGTAACTTATACATATTATATACATACAAATCATACAACTCCTATCTCTCTTATAAAGTTATAATAACAAAAGCGAAGAAAAACCTATGACTAATATATGCACAAACAGAAATTGTAAGGAGTGAGAACATCGTCCTCGCTGGTTCTCAGTAGAGAATTTTTAAGAATTGTCATAAGAAGATATGTATAAAAAGAAGAATGGATTTTAAAAGCAGAGATCTCCGTTCGTTCTATGAATCATTTTTAAACCACAACAATTAATAGTACAAAAAAAAGCCAACTTCATATCTTTTCTTATAAAATGTTTCAATATCGACAATTTGCATAATATTTCAATACATATAAAAGGGTCAATCAATCCAAAAACTCACCAATCACGGCCTCCAGCCCAAACATAACCAATCACAGCCTCTGACTCAATATATAATCAAATCTCGGCCTTCAGCTCAGCAAAACCCATCACCGCTATTATCAATCCACTACCAAATACTCAAAACAGAAATTAATCACAAGCACAAATAAATACAAGGCAAATACATTTAAAGAACAGCTATAGCAAGTATCATAATTACCAGTTAAATAAAATTCATCACATAAGAAAACCAAAACACTTAAACACACCTAAACAAAGCAAACAAATGCAATATGATGCATTCCTGTCCTATGACCAATGAGCTCATCTGTTGGTTATGCAGCCAAACCTGACATATCCGATAGCTAACCCAGACATTGGCTCTGTGTTGCACACTAAAATCTCAACACATTAGTTGACCATTAGAGGGAGAGTGCATGTCACTATTAGAGGGATTATGTGCCCTGTCACCAATAGAGGGACTACATGCCCTATCACCATTAGAGGAATTACGTGCTATGTCACACTTTTTAATCATAAGGATAATCCTTAAAACTAATTTCAATTTGATTCTTAAGCTCAAAACATTCACACCTTCCTTAAAATGCACCATTTAACACCTTTCCCTCAAATTTTTTTCCTTTTAAATCAATTTCAAATTTAAACTCCTTTCAAAATATCCAAAAATTATTTAACAGACTTTAATAATTTATTTCTTCAGATCCATTTGAAATCCTCGAGAACATAACTATAATGCTAAAATCAAAATAACTATAAAATTAAAACCAAAATAACTGCAAAACCAAGGATACTAGTAGTTGGGTTGCCTCCCAACAAGCGCTTCTTTATCGTCACTAGCTTGACGGTCAGCTCCTCTAAGGAGGAGAATCATAGGGCTTCAACTCCTCCCCTTTCACTGTGAATCTTCTCCTTATGTCCCCGTGAAGTAGCTCAATATGCTCAATAGAGAGGATTCTGTTTACTGTATAAGTCAACACTGGATTACTAGTCAACACCACCTTCATTCCTGGAGAGAAACCTTCAGTGGGAATCTTTTTGTTTCTCCATCCTCTTGGTACTTTCTTTTTAGCAACCTCCTCCTTGGTGGATGATGCATTCCCGATACCAAACTTAGGTTTTATGTCAGGGGAAATTTCGTTGATTGTCACCACAGGAGGTTTCAGCTGCAGATCTTGTGGTGTATAATCAGGGTGTTCTTGAAGGTTTGGTTCAATAAGCTCAGTCTGTATGCACACCTTCTCTTCACTTGGTGAAGGCAGATCTTTGAAGACAAGAAAGACCAGTTGCTCATCATGCACTCTAAGCACTAATTCACCTACTTCTACATCAATTAGACCTCTTTCAGTGGCTAGGAATGGTCTTCCTAGGATTATAGAGGCATTTTCATCCTCCCCCATGTCAAGAATTACAAAATCTATTAGGAGAAAGAACTTATCCACTTTGATTAAGATATTCTCTACTAATTCATATGCTGGCTTTAGAGATTTGTCTGCCATTTGTAATGCTATCCTTGTGGGTTTTGCCTCTTGGATTTGCAAATTTTTCATCACAGACAAGGGCATTAGATTTATGCTTGCACCCAGATCATATAGGGCTTTTTCAAAGGTAGTGCTTCCAATGGTACATGGAATTTGAAAGCTCCCTGGATCTGGCATCTTCCTTGGCAAGTTATTTTGAATTATGGCACTATATTCCTTGGTCAAGACCACTGTCTCATCTCCCTTTAAAGGCTTATTCTTTGACAACAACTCCTTCATGAACTTGACATATAGAGGCATTTACTCCAAAAACCTCAGCAAAAGGAAGTCTATGAGGATATGCCATGTTAGGCTTGTATTCAGGAGCTTTAGGTAATGTCGGATGTGTGTCAAGAGTGACTGGAAAAGGATTGTCTGCACGCCTAGGTGGGGCATGTTCAACCTCCTCCTTTTTTCCTCTGGAACTTCTTTTTCAACTAGCTCCTCAGTAACTTGTGCTTCCGTACTCGCCACTTGTCCACTTATCAAGGGGATAGCCTTGCACTCCTCTCTTGAATTTGGAATTGTGTTACCAGGAAGGCTACTAGTGGTCCTTTGATCAATTTTAGCAACTTTTGTGGCTATTTGACCCATCTGAACCTCCAAGTTCTTGAGTGATGCTCTGGTTTCCTGTACAAAACTTGCAACTAGCGATTCCAAGTCATTGGTCTTCTGAGACTGAGAAGTTGCTTGTTGAGGCTGAGAGGGTTGGAACTGGTGATTATTGAAGTTGTTCTGATTAAAACCGCCCAAAAAATTATTGAAATTTTACGGTCTCAGAGGTTGATCTCCTTATCCAAAGTTTTGGTGATTCCTCCACCCTTGATTAAAGGTCTTGGCATATGGATCATTGTTGGAGTTTCTAGGAGCATTCTGAGTTAAGTCTCAAAGTAGTCCCTAAACTTGCACTCGAGCCTCAAAGTGATCCCTGAAGTTAATAATTACTCAAATTCATCCCCAAATTTATACTCCGGAACTCATAGTAGTCCCTAAAATAATTTCCGTCCATCCTTACCATCGGAAGGACTGAAACGACGTTGTTTTGTATTTATACCAAAAAAACAAATCCTAATATCCAACACGACGTCGTTTTGTATTTATAAAAAAAAACATAATCTCCAATTACCTTCACCAATTCTCTTCTTCACCCTGTTCTTCTTCTTCTTCTTCTTCTTCTTCTTCTTCAAATTCATAGTAACAACAACAACAACATCATCATTGCAAACAATAATTAAACTATCAAATTCATATTAGTTTATGTAGATATCCGATAATCATGCTCAAGCTAATAATTTGATTTAAATAACAAAAACTTTTATAAATCATACCAGTGGCAACAATAAATATGCAATAACATCACATCGATCAATAACAAAAATTAAAACATAAACAACTAAAAAAAGAATAAATGGGAGAAGAAGAGGCAGAGCAGACCGGTGGAGTAGAAGAAAGAAGCAAGCCGCCGGAGTAGAGAAAAGCAGAAGCACATGCACGAGAGGAGGCGCCATGGTAGCCCAAAAGCAAATTAACAAAAGGGGGCAACGGTGGTAAGAGAGGTAACACCCGCAGGAGGTTTGCCTTCTGTAATTCTTTCCATCTTCCATTATTTCTCTCTCTCTCTCTCTCTCTCTCTCTCTGTGAATTAACAAATTATTATTTTGTTTCTTCTGAGAGAAAAAAGAAAAGAAGAGCTGGGGATGAATTGGGAAAGGAGAAGGGGAGCGTGGAAGAAAAAGGAAGAAAAAATTAGGGAAGGAAAAGGAAGAAAAAAATTAGGGAAGGAAAAAAGGACCGGTGAAAGAAAAGAAAAAGGGGAACTGGGAATGGGGAAGGGAAAGGGGAGCGTGGAAAGGGTAGGGGAAGGGGAAGGAGAACTGAGAAAGGGTTGTGGAAGGGGAAAGGGAGTGTGAAAGGGAAAAAGGGGAGCGTAGAAGAGGAAGGGAAATGAGAAGTGAAAAATGGTTGGGGAAGAGGAAAGGAAAAAGGAACTGGGGAAAAGGGGTGGGGGAGGGGGTGTATTTTTTTTAATATAATACAACGTCGTTTTAGTCATTTCTAATAGCAAGGATGGATGAAAATTATTTTAGGGACTACTCTGAGTCTCGGAGAACAATTTCGGGGACGAAAAAATTATTTTAGGGACTACTATGAGTCTTGGAGAACAATTTCAGGGACGAACTTGAGTAATTATTAACTTCAGGGATCACTTTGAGGATCGGGTGCAAGTTCAGGGACCACTTTGAGACTTAACTCTTCCCCATAAAGTTGACATGTTCATGAGAAAATTGAGCATATTCATAATTCTCACCTTGAATGAAGCCACCATTCATGTCATATGGAGCCTTTTGAAGGGAATTCTAAGCACTGACAGCTGAAGCCTGCATCCCACTCAAGTTCTGAGTAATCATACTGATTTTTTGAGACATGACTTTGTTTTGAGAAAGAATAGCATCCAAAGTATCGATTTCCAAGACTCCTTTCCTTTGAGGAGCCCTAGAGTTCACAGGATTTTTCTCAGAAGAGTAAAGATATTGGTTGTTAGCAACCATCTCAATAAGCTCAGCAGCATCTTCAAGCATCTTCTTCATGTGTAATAAACTACCTACAGAGTTGTCCAAACACATTTTGGCCATTTCAAAGAGGCCATCATAAAAGATCTTCAGCTTGGTCCATTCAAAAAACATGTCAGGAGGGCATCTCCTGATCATCAGCTTGTACCTCTCCTAGGCTTCATAGAGGGACTCACCATCTCTCTGCCTGAAGGTCTGAACATCCACCTGTAGCTTAGTCAACTTCTGTGGTGAGAAGAATTTGGTCAAAAATTCATTGACCACCTTGTTCGAAGTGTCCAGGCTCTCCTTGGGCTGAGAATTAGGCCACTACTTTGCTCTATCCCTCACGGCAAATGGAAAGAGCATGAGCTTGTAAACTTTAAGACTCACTCCATTTGACTTCACAGTGTCACAGATCTACAGGAAGTTTGAGATGAATTGATTTGGATCTTCCTGCGGGAGTCCATGATACTAACAATTTTGCTGCACCAGAGTGATTAACTAAGGCTTCAACTCAAAGTTGTTTGCACCTATAGGAGTGATGCAAGCAAAATCGTCGGTTAAGAATTCCTTCGAGGTAAAGGAGAGATAACTTTGTTGCAAGTATAGCTCTCAACCAACAAGTAATGCCCGATCGAAGTTTAAAATTTCTAAGTAACCGAGAGTAATCAAACCTCGGGTCGTCTTCCCTAGGAACTAATGCCAACAAGGGCACAATTTTGGTTGCAAGAACAAAGGGGGTTCTCAATGATGAAAGCAAACAATAAAGAGATAAAAGAACGATTCAAAATTGCAATTAATAAACTAATAAAGGAATAAAAGAACTAAGTATGTAATATGAACAAGTAAAACTATAAAGTGATGGAAAGGTGGTTCAAAACATAAATGCAACCTTGACTTGGGATGAGTTATGGAATCCCTTCCTTGCCAGAACCACAACTATGATAATTATGATGGATTAATCTCACTAAGTCAACCCTTAACATCGGAGAGTAAGTTAAGTGAGCATAATTGTTATCAATCCACAAGTCCTAGCTAACTTACTAATTACCTTAGTAAAAAGCTAGCGTTAGTGGAAACAATAACAACTAACAACCCAAGAATTATCACTAAATGTTGGATATTATGGCTCTAGCAATCTATAGACTCATTTTTCCCAAGCCAAGGGATGGAAATTACCCCAAAACTAAGATTGGCATTTCATCAAACACCTAATGGTCATAATCATAAAACATGACAAAATTGGTAAATTAATGAAAGCTATGAACCATAAATTATCAAAAGCAATAAAAGCAACTCAACAAACATATAAAAGCCATCAAACATCAAATTAACCAACTAGAAATCCAAAATTACAAAACTACATAAATTGGTAAGATAAATGAAAAGTAGAAGAAAGTGTAGAATAAGTAATGTCATAAAGAGGAAATTAAGGAATACTTACAATGGGAAAGCAAAATCCAAAAGTAAAACTTGAACTGTAAAATTCTACATTGAAAACCTAATTAAAACCCTAATGAACTAGAGAGAAAACCTAAGCTAACTACCCTAAAACTACTCCTAAAATGTGTTGTTCCTATTCTAAGATGGCTCCCCTTCATATGGCGTGAAGTTTCTTTCATATAGCACTTGATTTCAGCATCCAAGCCTTCCAAAATTGGGCCAAAGGCCCCAAAATCGCGCAGCACATGTTTCATTAATAAAATCATGTGCAGGGACTTGTGCGGACGCACAGATGTGTGCGTCCGCACACTTAGCTGAAAATCTTCCTGTGCGTATGCACACGTCGCTGTGTGTGCTTTTCCTTGTTTTCTTCATGTGTTCTCCCTTGTACATGCTTTCTTCCACTTTTGGTCATTCATTCTTGCCTCTAAGGCTTGAAATCACTCAATAAACATGTCATGGCATCAAATGGAATAAAAGTGGAATTAAATTGCTCATTTCAAGCACAAAATTGCATGTTTTCACATTTAGGTTCAATTTAGGGATCAAACACAAAAGTATGCTATTATGGTGCTTAAGTGTAGGTTTATGTGATGAAATCCACTCAAATCAAGCTAAAATATATCGGAAAATATGGACTCATCAATTCTCCCACACTTAAACAATAGCATGTCCTCTTGCTAAACCAACAAGGGGAATGATCAAAAGGGAAACAACTTATTGAATGCAACTACCTATGTGCATGCAAGTATGTATATACTATATATATCTATCTATCTATAATGTCCTATTGATTTGGTGAAAGCAACAATCAAAATTCAAGCAAGTGTATAGACATATAGGCCTAAGCAAGGAAATAATCCAATGCACTCAAAATCTAAAGAATTGATTTACTCATCGAAATGAAGCAACTTGCAAGAATGCATGATAAGAAGTATGGAAACATAGAGTTGAGTGATCAAACCCTCACTAGGTGTGTATACACTCTAACCACTCGGTGTTTAGGGTTAATTCACTCAAGTCTCCTCCTAATCATGCTTTTAAGGATTTGCTTTTCATATAACAATCAACAAGTATTTGATGCATGTATGCAAGTATCATGAGGTCTTTAGAATGTTGTAATGGGGTTGGGGTAACGGTAGGATGAGTATATGGCTAAGTGGACTAAAGGATTGAATCTTTGATTAGCTCAAGTATCCAACTCAACCTATATCAATCAAATCACAAAAATGCATTCTAGCCACCCATTACTTTTTTTCACACACATTCATGCCTTAGTTTCTATTTAAAACACATATGCATTTCTTATTCATTTTTTCTTTTCTTTTCTTTGGGGCAACCTTTGTCCCTTCTTATTATTATTATTTTTTTCATATATATTATTTTCTTCTATTTCTTTTTCTTTTTCTATGACAAATGCATGTGGTTAAAGCAAATTGATACATGAATGCGCACCCGTTTTTCAAAATTTTTTTTCAATGCATACCCAATACAAACTTTTTCATTCACTACCAATGTTTTCCAAAATTCCCCCTACACTTAAATGAAACACACACTTCAACCTAAGCTAATCAAAGATGTAATTCAAGGTAATTCATGGTTTTTTGCTTAGGATTGTGATGTGCTAACAATTAGAACAAAGGGGATTAAGAGGCTCAAAAGAGGTTAACAAAGGTAGATGTAAGGGTAGGTCCATATGGGTGAGTGAGTTCAATTCAAAAATGGCATCAATCATGCTAAATGCATTCAAAACATCAAACATTGAAAATAAAGAATCAAGCAAAACCAAGATTACAATCATAGAAGGAGCATAGCACACAATGAATAAAAATAGTAGTTAAAAATTGTAACCACTCATTAAAGCTCAACAACTCACAAGGTTGCTTTGTTCTATCTCTCTTCTATGTTCCATAAAAAATCATTCAAGTGAGTTTTAAAAACAATTTTCCAAATCAATTCAATAGAATGCCCTTGAAACAAAATTTTTAAAAATTCTTTTGTTGTTTCTCACCAAAGTTATTTCCTATATATGTATGTATGTATGTTGTGATGGATGCAATTTCAAAATCTTTCCTAGTTCTATTCCTAATTTTCAACATCGCAAAAACTAATATGAACAATTAGGACAAAATTGAACTAGGTGCTATACTATTCACAACAACCAATCACAACTTCTATCTATAAAATATATACCATGCAAAAGATGCAAAAATGCAATATATATATATATATATATATATATATATATATATATATATATATATGTATGTATGTATGTATGTATATATGTATGTATGTATATGTATCCACTTGTATTATATATATGTATGTAATATTCTCCGGTCAGCGTTAGCTTCGCAGGTTAAACCTGGAGCTTGAATATTCTGTACCTATTGACACTCCGTTCCTATTATATATGTGTATCTTTACTTTTCTTACTATGCAAGTTTTCTGTTATGTGAGTGTTGCATTTTTCTTTTAACGATTTTGTTTAAGCTTCCTTTCAAGGCTCCTCAATTATTAAATTCTTTCAACTATTATTATGTATATATTATATTTTTAGAAGTCGTAATACCATACCACCTCTGTTTTATGACTTAAACGTAGATCTCTGTGTGGTAGGATGTTACAAGCTCCCTCCATACCTGCAAGCACGTCAGCAGCAAGGCGCAGTCTCCAACATCTCGATGTTTCCTCTCTCCTCCATCATTGGCGACGACAACGGTAACCTGGCAACGGTGAGATGAGGACGCGTGGTTCTCATTCGTGCCCTCTCAGTTCCGTTTCTGGCTCGACGATGACGGCAATGGCGGTGAGGCCCCAGCCGTCATCGCCCCCTCTTTTCTACCCCTCTCTTAACATTCTCTTCTGCTCTCTCAGATTTCTCTCTCTCTCTCTCTCTCTCTCTCTCTCTCTCTCTCTTTTCCTCCTGTCTGTTGTGTGTGTGTGTGTGTGTGTGTGTGTGTGTGTGTTATGCGTTCTAGGAAGAAAGGGAAAAAGGGGGTGGTGGCTAGTGGGTTCGGGTTAGGATTTGAGTTGTGTGTTGATAAATCAGGGTTTTGGGTAGTTTAGTAATTTTAATAAAATTAGGAGTAATTGAGTAATTGAAAACCTATTTTAATCTAACACTTATATTTATAAAAATACTATTTAATTATAAATTTATAAATTATTTTCGAATAATTACTCTAATTTAATAATTAGAGATAATTAAATTAGTTTCCTTTAAAATCATAAAATAATGTTCAAATTCAAATTATTCAAATTAAAACGTATAAAATTCTCATTACTTTTCAATTACTAAAGCTTCATGTCAATAATAAGAAAATACCCAATTGATATAAAAATCTCTGAAAATAATATCTTGAATAAATAAAAATAAATTTTAAATAATTTGTTATTTAATTTTCAAAAATCTAGAGTCATACAATAATCATAGTTAATTTAAACTTCAATAATCATAAAATTAATTTGATTATATCTAATAAAATAATTTTCAAATAAATGGTCCAATTTAATAAAATAGATCATAAATAATTTATAATAGAAGTGTTAAAAATACGGGTTGTTACAAAAAAACATCCAAAACCTAACCAAAAGAAGTATCTAAATAAATCATTGAAAAGGAACTTCAAAATCTCACAAAGAAAACATCTAAAAATTATACGAAAAAATCCAAAATCTAACTAAAAAAAACCTTCAAAATCATTGAAAAAGAACACTGGGATATGCAAAAAGCTACAATTGGAAGCAAGAATAGCGTATTTGATAGGGAGGGGTATTTCTTGCACTGCAGTAATGGCATTGTTCTGGCGATGAATGGTGATGCTGGACGAGGAACGAGGAATATAAGTGTTCATACCCTGGGTCGAGCTATCCGACCCGGGATGTTCTACAAGACAAAGCGACCGACCTCTTCAGGTCAGGACAACCCGACCTCTTCTCAAAGAGCTCGGCCAAGTCACAGAAAAGCCCAAACAAATGACCCAAATAGAGGAACACGTCCCAAATCCAAGGGCAGCCCAATCCCATAGAGATAAAGGCGGTTCCCTTAAAAGATGACCTCACTTAAAGATAAGATAAAAGATAAGATAAGATAAACTAACTTATCTTATCCACAGGAGGCCACATCTCACCATTATAAATACGCTGGAGCACCCAGGTATAACTCATACTCTGATTCTACTTAATACCTGCTTAATACCCTTGCTAACTTAAGCATCGGAGTCCCTTGCAGGTACCCCCCACCCTCTGGGGACGAAGGATCAACACCACCACCAAGTCCAACAAGTCGGACACACCAGCTCCGGCCGCCGTACACCTGCCGGACACGTCGGCTCCGACCAACACAGAAGATCTCATCCGAGATCGACCTACAGTTTCAGGTAACCCTCGGAACATTGGCGCCGTTGCCGGGGAACCTGGAAGTCATCCCATTAACATGGCGGATGACCATGACAACGACCACGATTCAGGTTTGGAAGACAGAACGCCGCATAAAAATGCGGACACAATACTCAAAGATACTCCAGAAACCAATGGAGACAAAAATTCATCAAATCCAGGAATAGTAGAAGCACTTCAAAATCGATTAGAGCAACTCGAGAAAGAAGCCCAACATCAACGTGAAAAGGAAGAAGATCTACGCCGGGAGATAAGGCGGCGCAGAGAACTAGAAGATAAGCTTGTAAAACTTGAAGCCGATCTTAAAACTAAAGCTACTCGATCATCCGCAGAAGATAGCTCTCAGAAAGATCGAGACCCATTCACCAGAGAAATTATGAAGACCAAAATTCCAAAAGATTTCAAGCTTCTGGATATGACTCTATATGATGGCACCTCGGGCCCCAACCATCATCTCAGCAACTTCAGAAGTAGAATGTACCTCACAGATGCCTCAGATGCAGTCCGCTGTAAAGCCTTTCCAACAACTCTAACCAAGACAGCCATCAAATGGTTCGACAACCTACCTCCGAAATCCATCTCGAGTTTCGACGACCTGGCCAAGAAATTCCTGGCCCGATTCTCCATACAAAAGGACAAAGCCAAACATGCGCCTAGCCTCCTAGGGATCAAACAAGGAGATCGGAAGAGCCTTCGCAACTACATGGAAAGATTCAACAAAACATGCATGGACATACAAAGTCTACCAACAGAGGCTGCCATTATGGGCCTTATAAATGGCCTACGAGAAGGGCCATTTAGCCAATCTATATCAAAGAGATATCCTACATCCTTAGACGAAGTACAAGAATGGGCACAAAAATACATCAACATGGAGGAAAACTCTCGACTTGTCGAAGCCTCAAGGTTCGGCTCTACCTACCGAGATAAAGAATCCAAGAAAAAGGAAGATCGCTCCGGAGAAAAAATCAAAAAATATCATAACTATACTCCTCTTAGGGTATCCTTGGTAGATGTTTACAAAGAAGTCTGTCATACAGAGAAAATTCCTCCAGCTCGGCCACTTAAAGGCAAAAGAGGAGGAGGAAATCGGAATGAATACTGTGAGTATCACCGACTTCGAGGGCATTCCACCAACGAATGCTTCGACTTGAAAAACGTCATAGAAAAACTAGTAAGAGAAGGAAAGCTAGATCGATTTTTGGCCAATCGGGATGACGAACCAAGAAAAAGAAGAAGGGATGAGGATGTTGGACGATCTGAACGATCACCTCGCACACCGGAAAGACATGTTCACGTAATACACGGCGGATTTGCCGGAGGAGGAATCTCCAAATCATCCCGAAAGCGACACCTTAAAGAAGTATACCACGTCGAAGGAAAAAAGGAAGTCCCGGACATCCCAGCAATCACGTTTACCAAGGAAGACGCATCCGGAATCATCTCGGAACACGACGACCCCATGGTCATTACGATCATACTGGCAAACGCCAACCTTCATCATACATTAATTGACCAGGGAAGCTCTGCAGACATCTTATTCAAAACTGCCTTTGACAAACTCGGTCTAGATGAAAAAGAGCTAAGAGCATACCCAAACAGCCTGTTCGGACTAGGAGATGCCCCAGTTCAACCGCTGGGATACGTATCGCTGTATACAACCTTCGGAAAGGGGAACCAGTCCCGAACACTCAAGATAGATTACATCGTGGTCGACGTAAGCTCAGCCTACAATGCCTTAATAGGTCGGACAACGTTAAATCAACTTGGAGCAATAGTTTCAACTCCACATCTATGTATGAAATTCCCAACTGCGGAAGGGATAGCTACGATAAAGGCAGATCAAAAAATGGCACGTCACTGTTACAACGAAAGCCTAAACCTCCGAGGTAAAGGAGGAGAGTTTCACACAATCGAGTTCGGTGGAGTTCAGAGGCGAGAAGAACTCCGACCACAACCCAAAGGAGAAATAGAAAGAATCCAGATCGGAGACACCTCAGATAAAACAACTAATATTGGCACGATCCTGAAAGGAGACATGAAGGAATCGCTAATACGGTTCCTACGAGATAATGTTGACCTCTTCGCATGGAAAGCTGCCGACATGCCAGGTATTGATCCCAAACTAATGAGCCACAAATTGGCAGTCTATCCGGGATCCCGGCCGGTACAACAAAGACGAAGAAAACTTGGATCAGAACGAACTCAGGCTGTAGAAGAACAAGTACAAGCGCTACTTGAGGCCGAGTTCATAAGGGAAGTCAAATATCCACTATGGCTAGCAAACGTCGTCTTAGTGAAAAAGTCAAATGGGAAGTGGCGAATGTGCACCGACTACACCGACCTCAACAAAGCCTGCCCAAAAGACCCCTATCCACTCCCAAGCATCGACGCTCTAGTGGATGCTTCATCAGGATATAAGTATCTCTCATTCATGGACGCATATTCAGGGTACAACCAAATCCCCATGTATCCACCAGATCAAGAAAAAACCTCGTTCCTAACACCGAAAGCAAACTACTGTTACATCGTGATGCCTTTTGGTCTCAAGAACGCAGGAGCTACTTATCAAAGGCTAATGAATAAAGTTTTCGCAGATCACATCAGAAAAATCATGGAAGTTTATGTAGACGATATGTTGATAAAGACACAAAGTGAAGATACATTGTTATCCGACCTGACTCAAGTGTTTTCTACTATCAGGAAACACAACATGCGGCTCAATCCCGCAAAATGCACCTTCACAGTAGAAGCCGGCAAATTCTTGGGCTTCATGCTCACACAAAGGGGGATTGAAGCAAATCCAGACAAGTGTCGAGCCATACTCAACATGAAGAGCCCAACCTGTATCAAAGAAGTACAACAACTCAAGGGAAGGTTGGCCGCTCTATCCCGATTCTTAGCAGGAGCTGCGATAAGATCTCTTCCCTTCTATGCTACTTTAAGAAAGGGAAAACAGTTTGAATGGACAACAGAATGCGAGCAAGCCTTCCTAGACTTCAAGGAGTTCTTAGGACGGCCACCTATCCTATCTCGGCCACAAGAAGGAGAACCGCTCATATTATATCTCGCAGTAGGGAGCCGGGCAATAGCCTCAGCACTAGTCAGAGAAGACGAACATGGGCAAAAACCCGTCTACTTCATTAGTAAAGCACTATAGGGATCCGAGCTGAACTACCAGAAAATAGAAAAGTTTACCTACGCTCTGATCCTTACATCCCGGTGGCTTCGCCCGTATTTCCAAGCGCATACCATTAAAGTTTGAACCAACCAACCCATAAAAGGAATATTGCAGAAAATAGATCTAGCAGGAAGAATCCTACAATGGGCAATCGAGTTGTCCGAATTTGATCTCCAATACGAGGCGCGTACAGCGATCAAATCGCAATACCTGGCCGACTTCATCGCAGAATTTACAGACATCCCAGAAATCCCCATAGAATGGAACATATACGTAGACGGATCCTCGAATAAAACAGGAAGTGGTGCGGGTGTGATAGTTGAGAGCAACCAAGGAACTCAACTTGACCTCTCCCTTAAATTCGGATTCCCGGCCTCAAACAACTAGGCAGAATACGAAGCACTATTAGCTGGTCTAAAGCTGGCTAGAGAGGTTGGAGCTCGGAAACTCAACATCTACAGTGACTCACAAGTCATCACCTCACAAATAACAGGAAACTACCAAGCCAAAGATCCGACCATGAAAAAATATTTGGATAAAACCAAAGAACAGCTCGGACAACTCGGGGAATATAGGATCCACCACATACCTCGTGAACAAAATGCCCGAGCTGACGCCCTTTCAAAATTAGCCAGCACCAAACCAGGGGGCAACAACAGAAGCCTCATCCAAGAGGTATTACATAACCCATCAATAGCGGAAAAAGAAAGAATCCTAGCCATAATAGGTCGGGATCAAGGATGGATGACCCCCATAATAAACTACCTCAAAACAGAAGAACTCCCTACAGATGAAAAGGAGGCAAAGAGGCTGAAAAGAGAGGCACAATACTACACTATCATAAACAACACGCTGTACAAAAGAGGGATATCAACACCTTTACTAAAATGCGTACCAACTTCCAATACAAAGGAAGTCTTGGAGGAAGTACACAGTGGCATTTGTGGAAATCATCTCGGAGCACAAGCTCTCACCAAAAAGGTACTCCGGGCGGGATTCTATTGGCCAAACTCTACAAAAGGAGGCTACAGAATTTATAAGGACATGTCCACCATGCCAGAAGCATGCCAACTTTCACATTGCCCCACCAGAAAAGCTCATCAGCATAACCTCACCCTGGCCATTTGCGAAATGGGGACTCGACCTACTCGGACCCTTCCCACAGGGATCGGGACAAGTAAAATTCCTCATAGTAGGAGTAGACTATTTCACAAAATGGATCGAGGCAGAACCCCTGGCCAACGTCACCGCTCAAAGAAGCTGAAAATTCCTATATAGGAACATTATTACGAGATTCGGGGTACCATACTCCATTACCACGGACAACGGTACCCAATTTACAGAGGCAGGCTTCAGAAAACTGGTGGCCGACTTGAACATAAAACACCAGTTCACCTCTGTCGAACATCCCCAAGCCAATGGACAAGCCGAAGCGGCCAACAAAGTCATATTGGCCGGATTAAAGCGGAGGCTACAAGAAGCAAAGGGAGCTTGGGCCGAGGAACTACCACAAGTCCTATGGGCATACCAAACAACACCCCATTCTACTACAAACGAATCACCATTCCGACTAGCATACGGAGTGGAGGCAATGATTCCAATAGAAATCGAAGAAGGATCTCCTCGAGTAGTCCACTATAATAAACAAGCAAACTCCCAACTTCAGAGAGAAGAGCTCGACTTGTTACCCGAAATCCAAGAAAGAGCTCGGATCAGGGAAGAAGCTCTAAAGCGATGAATGGCCTCCAGATATAATCAAAAGGTAGTACTGAGAAATTTCACAGAGAATGATCTCATCCTAATCAGAAATGATATTGGAACAACTCGACCCGGAGAAGGAAAGCTGGCAGCAAACTGGAAAGGACCTTACCGAGTCATTGAAAGTACTGGGGAAGGGCTACTACAGACTGTCCGAGCTTGATGGATAGGAGCTTCCTCGATCATGGCACGCCTGCAACCTAAGAAGGTACTACAGTTAGGAAAGGTAAAAGACCTCACTAAATGGATGCGCTCTTTTTCCTGAAAAGGTTTTTTAATGAGGCACCATGTCGAGACCTAGGAACAAGGGAATTCCCACATGTATATATTTGCATTTCTTCTTTGAATAAAGTTTATTTAGATATTCTACACAATTCCAAGACGCATTAATATGAAGTATTCATCGTCCGATTATAAAGCAACAGGTCGGCAAAAAGTGAAAAACAAATTCACTGCGCGACCACGATAATGACAATCGTCCGATAAAGGTGAAAACACGATTCACCCAAAGGACGATCTAAAGACGCCAACCATTTTCTACAAATCGGCAAAGATGAACACAGAATAATGTAAGAAGTTATCGAAAGCAATCCAAAAAAAAGAACCTGACGAGGTCTTACGGATAGCTAATATAATAACTTAAAAGACTGGTCGACATTCAGAAATCAGACCAAGTCAACCCAAGTTATAAGTAAACCCTGGAAAGAGGTCTGGCCAACCCTATTAAAGAGGATTACTTTAACTTAGAAGGGCCTGACATAACAAAGTCAGCCCAAAACCAAAAAGTTATACAAGCAGTCCCTGAAAGAGATCTGACAAAAGATCCAAGAAAGAGGACTACGAAAAATAACTTAAAGGAGACCGACATAACCAAATCGGACTCCTACCATTAAAAAGTTACCAAAGTAGTCCCTGAAAGAGATCTGACAAAAGATCCAAGAAAGAGGACTACGAAAAATAACTTAAAGGAGACCGACATAACCAAATCGGACTCCTACCATTAAAAAGTTATCAAAGTAATCCCTGAAAGAGATCTGACGAAGATCCAAGAAAGAGGATTACAGAAATAACTTAAAGGGGACCGACATAACCAAATCGGACTCCTACCATTAAAAAGTTATCAAAGTAGTCCCTGAAAGAGATCTGACAAAGATCCAAAAAAGAGGACTACGAAAAATAACTTAAAGGAGACCGACATAACTAAGTTGGACTCCTACCACTAAAAAGTTATCAACATAATCCCTGAAAGAGACCGAGTAAAGGCCCAGAAAAGGGGATCACGAAAATAGCTTTTGAGGAGGAACAACATAAAGAAATCGGGCATAAGGCGCTAAAGAGCGAGAAAACCGAGAAACAAGTCGGACCCCCCCACAGGCGCGGCCTCAAAAGGATCCAAGCTACAAACGATAAAGCACGCAAACAACCTAAAGAGGCCAGAACAGCAAATTTCAACAGATACCATGCATAAAACGATAAAAACTTCAAGAGGTCACCACAAAACCAACCTCGGAAGCTACTTTTGTTTTTCAAAAAAGAGTTGCAAGACAAACAACTAGAAGCGTCAAACAAAACAAAGTTCAAAAAGCCCACAAACCGGGCTATTTACACAAAATATCCAGAAAAAGATCAACTAAAGATCGGGAGCTTTCCCGGCAGCATCAATATGAGGAGAAGGAGGACGAGTCTGAAGGGGCACGGCATCTACGGTTCCATCATCCCGGTTCAGAATCTGGCAATCCGGATCAGATGTAACGGGAGGAACAGAGGAGGTCGACACCTTGAGAGAAGGCACTAGGGGAGGATCAATCTCTTCATCATCCTGGTCATCAGGGACAATCTTACCATCTCTCACGACGTTATCCAGGCTGATAAGAGTCAAGTCGGCATCAGGAGCAACAACTCGGAACTGCTCCATCAGGTTCTCGGAGACAGCAGTTACACTACCCACAAGGTGACCCTGAAGCTCACCATAATTAACCCGAGCTGTTTCCAACTCCTCCCGAAGACGCATCAATTCCCTATAAGCCGAGACATAGCTATCCTTATGTTTCAAAGCCATGTCTTCGGCCAGCTTCAGAGAAGCAGCAAGGGCAATGGAGCTGGCCTTCTCACCCTCCAGTTCCTTCTCCACCTTGGCCAACTTCACCTCCAACTCCTCCTTCAGACCCTTGATTCGATCAAACTCTGACTTGGCCTCCTCCATAAAAGATTTGGTAGCATGAACCGGAATCTCCTGAATTATTCGAAAAATAGCCGCACCCATATGGGCCATCTTCACACTATTTTGGGTAATAAAATACAAATGCTTTAACAGAGACACGTCGTCCATGGAAAGCCCACCATAGGGGGCAATTTGTTGGTCAACAAATTCAATGGCATCAAAGTCTGGAGCATCCAAGTTAAAAGGTTCGGATGTTTTTTGCTTTTTCAAAGGTGGGGCACCAGAAGCAGCAGCAGAAGTTTGAGGAGGATCGACTTGATGAAACTGGGGAGTAGGAATTACTTTCCTCGGCCCAAGGGAACTCGGCACCGGGGGCTTCAGGGGGACCTGTGAAGATCCCTCGCCGGCCACCTTGGCCGAGATGTTCAGAGCAGCAGTTGCCTTTTTTGCCCTTTTGAAAGCCTTCATAGAGTCGTTATTCTTTGACATCTCTACAAAACACAAAAACAGTCACGACAAAGAGCTACAAAAGAGGAAGAAAAAGGAAATAAGTACAGAAACAAGTCAGACAAATACCCAAAATAGTCCGAACCAAGGATGGGTCATTCAAAAACCTTTTTGTATCAAGATGGGACGGCTTCCCCCATAGATCCTCAAGAACAACAACAAAAGCACGCTCAACATCATCAAGCATCTCCCAAGTATAATGAGACACTCTCACATCCCTCTGCCACTCTAGAGGGAAAGAAGGCTCATTATTTTCGTCAAGAAAAAAGGGGCGGGCCCCCTCGACAGCACGAACCTTAAAGAAGTAATTCTTGAAATCCTTAAAGGACTCATCATACATAGCAAAAACTTTGTGGCCCTGGGCGGACCTGAAGGAAACCCAGGAAGCCTTCTTTTTTGAAGAACCGCCAGGCTTGGCAGAAACAAACAAATAAAGAAACAGAGTCTGGGAAGGTGTTACATCTAGTTCACGGCAGAGAAGTTGAAAAATTTTAATAAAACCCCAGGAATTGGGGTGAAGCTGGGATGGAGCAATATTACACGACCACAACAGGTCGGTTTCAAAAGCAGTAAAAGGAAAAGTAACATTCAACTGGCTGAAAAAGTATTCATAGGCATAAAAGAAGGGACGCTCCTTCTCAATGGAAGTCGGAAAGCAAACCCTCTCATCAGAATCAGGAGCAACAAGCTCGTAATCTCCCTCGCGAGCATTGTTACCACAAATCCTATGACGCTTCCTCAGCTCTGTGCAAAATTCAGCGTCCACAACGGAAACACACAACAAAACGAGGGAGTCCAGCCAGTCGGACATCCCCTCGGGAACTCTGGAAGACATCTCTACAATGTTATTGCGAGAAGACATGAGGCCAACTAAATCCTACAAGTAAGAAAAGAAAATGAGGTTACTACAAACATCTCGGACAAAGGAGAAAACAACTCGGTCAATACTTCTCAGGCAATGAAAAGCAAGAAAAGGAAAACCCCAAGACTCAAACCAAAGTCCTGGGGCATCCTTTGGAGGCAGTAACAAGGCAAGGTTTCCAGAAAAATAGTGTGAAGTTCGCATCCCAGCATTTTTCAAAAAAAGACCTCAAACAAACAAGCATTTTCAGAAGCATAAGTCATCACAGTGTACCAAACAAAAAGCATTCTCAGAACGTCAAAACGCGCCAAATTGCTAAAGGTATGAACTTTCTCAAAATCAGAAACAAAAACGATCAAGCAAAGCAAGGAACAAGATGCAGATTCTCTATTAGAAGCAACAACAAAACCCTAGAAAGCCTCGACAAAAATGCCAAAAGAGCGCACGAAAGAAAGCCAAGGAAAACACGTTTACAGCGACAAACAAACGCAAGATCATGAAAAGATTCAAACTTTCAAACATGCAAAATCAAAGCTTCACCAAAAAACTAAAAGTAAAGCCGCGACAGAAGAAAGAAAGTTAGTACCAACCTGAAAAAGCAGCAGGCTTCGAGGAAGTTGAAGAGGAAAGGCGAAAATCTAGAATTGCTCTCGCAAAAGTAAAAGAGAAGACACGAGCAAAAGCAACGTCGCTGGGCTGAAACACGGAAATGCAAAACTCCAGGCTGAGGCTTCAGAGAAACCAAACAACGCCGCAACACGAAAAAAAAGTTAAAAGCGAAAGAAATGCGAAGAAGTTACGAAAAGGGCGAAGGAGAGAAACCGTTTCTGGGTTTTCAAAATCAAGATAAAAGAGCCAAAGGGAAACGGGGCAATTAAATGTTAAAATTAATGTAGACATTAAACCCTCGCACGTTTCCAAAGCGCCGATATAAAAGCGCGCGCTTTTAAGAAGAAAAACGTTCTACATTCAAAAGCTTATACAAAAGGAATCAACAAAATGCTTGAGTTCGGCTTCACCAAAGAAGGACCGAAGTAAAGGACTCGGCCTCAAAAAAGAAGACCGAGCTCAAGCAGGGGCACTGTTCATACCCTGGGTCGAGCTGTCCGACCCGGGATGTTCTACAAGACAAAGCGACCGACCTCTTCAGGTCAGGACAACCCGACCTCTTCTCAAAGAGCTCGGTCAAGTCACAGAAAAGCCCAAACAAATGACCTAATTAGAGGAACATGCCCCAAATCCAAGGGCAGCCCAAGCCCATAGAGATAAAGGTGGTTCCCTTAAAAGATGACCTCACTTAAAGATAAGATAAAAGATAAGATAAGATAAACTAACTTATCTTATCCACAGGAGGCCACATCTCACCATTATAAATACGCTAGAGCACCCAGGTATAACTCATACTCTGATTCTTCTTAATACCTGCTTAATACCCTTGCTAACTAAAGCATCGGAGTCCCTTGCAGGTACCCCCCACCCTCCGGGGACAAAGGATCAGCACCACCACCAAGTCCAACAAGTCGGACACACCAGAACCCGCCGGCGTACACTTGCCGGACACATCGGCTCCGACCAACACAGAAGATCTCATCCGAGATCGACCTACAGTTTCAGGTAACCCTCGGAACAATAAGAAACATCCAAAATCTAATAAAAAGAAACAACAAAAAATATTGAAAAAGAAATATCTAAAACCTGACAAAAAAAAACATACAAAACCTAAGAAAAAAATATCCAAAACCAACAAAAAGAAACATACAAAACAACAAAAAGAGCATCCACAAACATAACAACAAGAAGAAGAAAAAATCATTGCTAACGGCAAACTTTGACAAAAGCTACTATAGCGATGTTCTTTCGGCGCGATGTAATAGATGACGCAGATGAGTTGTGGTAGACATCTCCAACGAGGCTATGAATAGCAATGGCAGAGGACCGAATGTGTGCGATGGCGAAGACAGTTGATGAGCGGATATTTTATACGCTTTTTGGGGGTAATTTCATGTAGATTTTAGTATGTTTTAATTAGTTTTTAGTATAATTTTATTAGTTTTTAGGCAAAATTCATATTTCTGGACTTTACTATGATTTTGTGTATTTTTCTATAATTTTAGATATTTTTTGGCTGAAATTGAGAGAACTGAGCAAAAATCTAATTTAGGCTGAAAAAGGACTGCTGATGCTGTTGGATTCTGACCTCCCTGCACTCGGAATAACTTTTTTGGAGCTACAGGAGTCCAATTGGCGCACTCTCAATTGGGTTGGAAAGTAGACATCCAGGCCTTTCCAGCAATATATAATAGTCCATACTTTGTGTGAAGATAGATGACGTAAACTGGCGTTCAACGCCAGTTCCATGTTGCAGTTTGGCGTTCAGCGCCAAAAACAGGTTGCAAGTTGGAGTTCAACGCCGAAAACAGGTTACAACCTGGCGTTCAACGCCGAAAACAGGTTACAACCTGGCGTTCAACTCCAGAAATAGCCCAGGCACGTGAAAAGCTTAATTTTCAGCCCCAGCACACACCAAGTGGGTCCCAGAATTGGATTTCTGCACTATCCATCTTAGTTTACTCATTTCTGTAAACCTAGGTTACTAGTTTAGTATTTAAACAACTTTTAGAGACTTATTTTGTATCTCATGACATTTTTAGATCTGAATTTTTATAATTTTTGACGGCATGAGTCGCTAAACTCCATTGTTGGGGGTGAGGAGCTCTGCAGCGTCTCGATGAATTAATGCAATTATTTCTGTTTTTCATTCAACATGCTTGTTCCTATCTAAGATGTTCATTCGCGCTTCACTATGAAGAAGGTGATGATCCATGACACTCATCACCTTCCTCAATCCATGAACGTGTGTGGTGCACGAATTTGTGATTCGCACAACTAACCAGCAAGTGCACTGGGTCGTCCAAGTAATACCTTACGTGAGTAAGGGTCGATCCCACGGAGATTATTGGCTTGAAGCAATCAATGTTTATTTTATTTGTCTCAGTTAGGATGTCACAAAATTGTTTGGATTACTTGAACAATAGAGTTATTTGTTTATAAAGGATTGTGGAATATATTAGAATAACAAAGAATACTAGCGTTACTTGTTGTGCAGTAATGGAGAATATGTTGGAGTTTTGGAGATGCTTTGTTCTCTGAACTTCAACTCTTCCTTGAGATCCTCTTCTCACACGCAAGGTCTATCCATGGCAAGCTCTATGTAGGGTGTCACCGTTGTCAATGGCTACTTCCCATCCTCGCAGTGAAAGCTAATGCTCACGCACTCTGTCACAGTACGGCCAATCACCGGTTGGTTCCCGCTTCCTACTGGAATAGAATCCCTCTTTTGCGTCTGTCACTAACGCCCAGCAGGTTGCAAGTTTGAAGCACGTCACAGTCATTCAATCCTGGAATCCTACTCGGAATACCACAGACAAGGTTTAGACTTTCCGGATTCTCATGAATGCCGCCATCTATCTAGTTTATACCACGAAGATTCTGTTGGGGAATCTAAGAGATATTCATTCATTCTGATGTAGAACGGAGGTGGTTGTCAGGCACACGTTCATGGATTGAGGAAGGTGATGAGTGTCACGGATCATCACCTTCTTCATAATTAAGCACGAATAAACATCTTAGATAAGAACAAGCGTGTTTGAATGGAAAACAAAGGAATTGTATTAAATCATCGAGACGCTGCAGAGCTCCTCACCCCAAACAATGGAGTTTAGAGACTCATGCCGTCACAAAGTATGTAATTCAGATCTGAAAATGTCATGAGGTACAAGATAAGTCTGTAAAAGTTGTTTAAATAGTAAACTAGTAACCTAGGTTTACAGAAAAATGAATAAACTAAGATAATTGGTGCAGAAATCCACTTCTGGGGCCCACTTGGTGTGTGCTGGGGCTGAGACTAAAGCTTTCCACGTGTAAAGGCCTTTCTTGGCGTCAAACTCCAGGTTATGACGTGTTTTGGGCGTTCAACTCCGGATCATGACGTTTTTCTGGCGTTTAACTCCAGACAGCAGCATGAACTTGGCGTTAAACGCCAAGTTACATCGTCTATCCTTGCGCAAAGTATGGACTATTATATATTGCTGGAAAGCCCTGGATGTCTACTTTCCAACGCCGTTGAGAGCGCGTCAATTGGACTCCTGTAGCTCCAGAAAATCCATTTCGAGTGCAGGGAGGTCAGGATCCAACAACATCAGCAGTCCTTTTTCAGCCTAAGTCAGATTTTTGCTCAGCTCCCTCAATTTCAGCCAGAAAATACCTGAAATCACAGAAAAACACACAAACTCATAGTAAAGTCCAGAAATATGATTTTTACCTAAAAACTAATATTATTTTACTAGAAACTAACTGAAACATGCTAAAATCTACATGAAATTACCCCCGAAAAGCGTACAAAATATCCGCTCATCACAATACCAAACTTAAACTGTTGCTTGTCCTCAAGCAACTAGATAAATAAAATAGGTTTTAACAGAAATAAAGAAGTAATAATATTTTAGAGTTTTAAATGAAGCTTAGATTCTTATTAGATGAGCGGGGCTTGTAGCTTTTTGTTTCTGAACAGTTTTGGCATCTCCCTGTATCTTTTAAATTTCAGAATGATTGGCATCCTTAGGAACTCAGAATTCAGATAGTATCATTGACTCTCCTAGTGTAGTATGTTGATTCTTGAACACAGTTATTTTATGAGTCTTGGCTGTGGCCCTAAGCACTTTGTTCTCCAGTATTACCACCGGATACAAAAAATGCCACAGACACATAACTGGGTGAACCTTTTCAGATTGTGACTCAGCTTTGCTAGAGTCCCCAATTAGTGGTGTCCAGAGCTCTTAAGCACACTCTTTTGCTTTGGATCACGACTTTAACCACTCAGTCTCAAGCTTTTCACTTGGACCTTCATGACACAAGCACATGGTTAGGGACAGCTTGATTTAGCCGCTTAGGCCTGGATTTTATTTCCTTGGGCCCTCCTATCCATAGATGCTCAAAGCCTTGGATCCTTTTTACTCTTGGCTAGTGCCCATGGCTTGTGAATATTGTGTTTTTTTTTTTTTTGAACTGCTTTTTCTTGCTTCAAGAATCAATTTCATGATTTTTCAGATCATCAATGATATTTTTCGTGTTCCTCATCCTTTCAGGAGCCAATATTCATCAAATTCAAAGTACATATTATGCACTGTTCAAGCATTCATTCAGAGAACAAAAAGTATTGCCACCACATATAATTAATTATAAATTTTATTATTAAGAACTCGAAAAATATAGATTACTTCTTTATTCTAAAATAAAATCTCCTACTTTATTCATGCCTGATGATGATGAGAAAAATAAACTATAGCTTAATTGGAAATAAAATCAAAATAGACATACTAATTACTACTAAATATCTCCTAAGGTGAATTTTAATAAAATAAAATAAAAACGCTATTACTAAATTAAAGCAGGAAAATTGGAACTCAGCAACCTGTTGTTTTGAGTAGTAGATGTTCTTTTAATCCATGGAGCACTTTTCAGGGATTAATTTTTGGCGCTTCAGCTCCCTTAGATCACGCCCTTGCTCCTCTTGTTCCTTGAGCAGTTTGCAAATCATGCTACTTTGATTATTCTGCTCTTCCTTTATTTGATCCATAGCTTCTTGCAATCTGGAAATAGAAGCCTCAAGATGTTCCCAATATTCGAATTGGGGCAGTTCTGGAAGGGCTTCTTGTGCTCTCCTCTTGGTTGAATCATCTTGTTGCTGTTGTCTGACCATTGATATTCCAGTAATGGGCTTTTCAATTAGGATATATTCAGTTATTCCCATCTTTACTCCAGCATCTTTGCAAAGCATAGAAATTAGGCTTGGATAAGCCAATTTGGCGTCCGTAGAATTCTTGTTTGCAATTTTGTATAGCTCACATGAGATCAGCTGATGGATTTCCACTTCTTTTCCTAGCATGATGCAGTAAATCATGACAGCTCTTTTGATGGTAACTTCAGAACGGTTGCTGGTGGGTAATATGGAACGACTAATAAAATCCAGCCAGCCTCTAGCTACTGGTTTTAGATCTTCTCTTTTGAGTTGAACTGGGTTGCCAGTTGTACTGGTAGTCCACTTGGCTCCAGGGACGCATATATCTTCCAAGATCTTGTCCAATCCTTTATTGACCCTCATCATTCTCCTATTAAAGGAGTCTGGGTCATCCTTCAGTTGAGGAATCTTGAATATCTCCCTGATCTTGTCAGCATTGGTATGAATGATCTTTCCTCTGACTACGGTCTTATGGTCAAAGAGAGCCGCTCCAATGATTCTTTGCCTTTCTGTCTGCCATAGATTAGCATAGAATTCCTGAACCATGTTCCTTCCCACTTTCGTTTCAGGATTGGCCAGAATTTCCCAATTCCTGTTTCGAATCTGCTCTTGGATCTCCGGATATTCATCTTCTTTCAGATCAAATCTGACTTCCGGGATCACTGATCTGTGATTCATTATCTTGTAGTAATGGTCTGAATGTTCTTTAGTTAAGAACTTCCCTTGATTCCAGAGGGGCTTTGGATTGCTCTTTTCCTTGCCCTTTTGGGTGGTTTGCTTCCCTCTAGGGGCCATGATCAAGAGACACAATAGTTTTTGTGATCACGGGTAAAACACACCAAACTTAGAGCTTTGCTTGTCCTCAAGCAAAAGAGAAGAAAGAAGAGGCAATGAAGGAGAGCAGGTGTTGGATGGTGTTGAGGAGGAAGTCGCCGAACACAAGATATAGGGAGGGGGGTGGGTAAATTTCGAAAAATAAGAAAGAGATAAGATAGAAGATATGATTTTAAAAGATATGATTAGAAAAAGATATAATTTTTTTAAAAAAAGAGAAAGATATGAAAAATTTTTAAAAGATAGAATTGAAATTTTTAATTTTGAAAAAGATTTTAAAAGATAGTAGATGTGTTGGAAACAAATTTGAAAAGATGATGGATTGAATTGGAAAGCCATTTGGCTTTATGGATTAAGATATATTTAATATTTTCGAAAAAGTGATTTTAGAAATTAGGATAAAACTTTTGGAATTGAAAGTGATAATTTAAAATATGTTTATGCAAGAAATCATGAATTGAAACATAAAAATTTTGAAAAATTATAAAAAAAAAAAAAACGAAAATGTACCTCCTCCCATCATCCTGGCGTTGAACGCCCATGTGGTGCATGTGTTGGGCGTTCAACGCCCACATGGTGCTTTTCCTGGGCGTTCAACGCCCAATTGGAGCTTCTTTCTGGCGTTGAACGCCAGGAAGTCCTTCTTCACTGGGCGTTTTTCTGAACGCCCAGGATGCTAGCAAACTGGCGTTAAACGCCCAGAAGGTGCATCTTTCTGGCGTTTAACGCCCAGAAGATGCTCCTTTCTGGCGTTTAACGCCCAGATGGCTACCCTTACTGGCGTTAAACGCCCAGTGGGAGCTTCTTTTGGGCGTTTAACGCCCAAAGTATTTCTCACTGGCTTTTTTATGCCAGTGAGCTTCCAAATTTCCCTGTAACTTTGTGACTTCAATTATTTGATATTTCACCTTTGAAGATACTTGATATATACCTGAAACAAAATAAATTTAATTAATGAATACGAATAAAATTAAATTTTGTGATTGGCTGGGTTGCCTCCCAGCAAGCGCTTCTTTAATGTCATTAGCTGGACTATCACTGATTCTTCAATTAAGTCTCAGTCTTGAGCATTCTTGCTCAAAATTGCCTTCAAGATAATGTTTGACTCTTTGTCCATTAACAATGAATTTTTTATTAGAGTCATTATCCTGAAGCTCTATGTATCCATATGGTGATACGTTTGTAATGACATATGGACCTCTCCACCGGGATTTTAATTTCCCAGGGAATAATTTGAGCCTTGAATTAAATAACAGAACTTTCTGTCCTGGCTCAAAGACTCTGGATGACAATTTCTTATCATGCCATCTTTTTGCTTTCTCTTTGTAAATTTTTGCATTTTCGAAAGCATTGAGTCTAAATTCCTCTAGCTCATTTAACTGGAGTAATCGTCTTTCTCCAGCTAACTTGGCATCAAGGTTCAGGAATCTGGTTGCCCAGTAGGCCTTGTGTTCCAGTTCCACTGGCAAGTGACACGCCTTTCCATACACAAGCTGGTATGGAGAGGTCCCTATAGGGGTCTTAAATGCTGTTCTGTATGCCCACAGAGCATCATCCAAGCTTCTTGCCCAATCCTTTCTACGGTTAATTACAGTCCGTTCCAGGATTCTTTTGAGTTCTCTATTTGAGACTTCAGCTTGCCCATTAGTTTGTGGATGATACGGAGTAGCTACCCTGTGGTTGACTCCATAACGTACCAGAGCAGCATAAAGTTGTTTATTACAGAAATGAGTGCCCCCATCACTGATTAACACTCTAGGGATACCAAACCTGCTGAAGATATGTTTCTGGAGGAATTTCAACACTGTTTTAGTGTCATTAGTGGGTGATGCAATAGCCTCCACCCATTTGGATACATAATCCACTGCCACCAGAATATAAGTGTTTGAGTATGATGGTGGGAAAGGTCCCATGAAGTCAATGCCCCATACATCAAACAACTCAATCTCCAAGATCCCTTGTTGAGGCATGGCGTAACTGTGGGGTAGATTTCCAGATCTTTGGCAACTGTCACAGTTAAGCACAAATGCTCGGGAATCTTTGTAGAGAGTAGGCCAGTAGAAGCCACTTTGGAGGACTCTTGTGGCTGTTCGTTCACTTCCAAAATGTCCTCCATACTGTGATCCATGGCAATGCCAAAGGATCTTCTGTGCTTCTTCTTTAGGCACACATCTACGGATTACTCCGTCTGCGCATCTCTTAAAGAGATATGGTTCATCCCAAAGATAGTACTTTGCATCTGTGATTAATTTCTTTGATTGCACCTTACTGTACTCTTTGGGTATGAATCTCACTGCCTTGTAGTTTGCAATGTCTGCAAACCATGGCACTTCCTGGACGGCCAGCAGTTGCTCATCCGGAAAGGTTTCAGAGATCTCAGTGAGAGGGAGGGACGCCCCTTCCACTGGTTCTATTCGGGACAGGTGATCTGCTACTTGGTTTTCTGTCCCTTTTCTGTCTCTTATTTCTATATCAAACTCCTGCAGAAGCAGCACCCATCTTATAAGTCTGGGTTTTGAATCCTGCTTTGTGAGTAGATATTTAAGAGCAGCATGATCTGTATACACAATCACTTTTGATCCTACTAAATAGGATCTGAATTTGTCAATGGCGTAAACCACTGCAAGTAGCTCCTTTTCTGTGGTTGTGTAATTTTTCTGTGCATCATTTAAAACACGGCTAGCATAATAAATGACATGCAGAAGCTTGTCATGCCTTTGTCCCAACACTGCACCAATGGCATGGTCACTGGCATCACACATTAATTCAAATGGCAATATCCAGTCTGGTGCAGAGATGATTGGTGCTGAGACCAATTTAGCTTTCAGGGTCTCAAATGCCTGCAGACACTCTTTATCAAAGATAAATGGCGTGTCAGCAGCTAGCAGGTTGCTCAGAGGTTTGGCGATTTTTGAAAAGTCCTTTATAAACCTCCTATAGAATCCCGCATGCCCCAGAAAGCTTCTGATTGCCTTAACATTAGCAGGTGGTGGTAATTTTTCAATTACCTCTACTTTAGCTTGGTCCACCTCTATCCCCTTGTTCGAAATTTTGTGCCCAAGGACAATTCCTTCAGTCACCATAAAGTGACATTTTTCCCAGTTTAAAACCAGGTTAGTCTCTTGGCATCTTTTCAGAACAAGTGCTAAATGGTTAAGGCAGGAGCTGAATGAGTCTCCAAATACTGAAAAGTCATCCATGAAGACTTCCAGAAATTTTTCCACCATATCAGAGAAAATGGAGAGCATGCACCTCTGAAAGGTTGCAGGTGCATTGCACAGGCCAAATGGCATCCTTCTGTATGCAAATACTCCAGATGGGCATGTGAATGCCGTTTTCTCCTGATCCTGGGGATCTACTGCAATTTGATTATAACCTGAATATCCATCCAGGAAGCAGTAGTATTCATGACCTGCTAGTCTTTCTAGCATCTGGTCTATGAATGGTAAAGGAAAATGATCCTTTCTGGTGGCTGTATTGAGCCTTCTGTAATCAATGCACATACGCCACCCTGTAACTGTCCTTGTAGGAACCAGTTCATTTTTTTCATTATGAACCACTGTCATGCCTCCTTTCTTTGGGACAACTTGAACAGGGCTCACCCAGGGGCTGTCAGAGATAGGATAAATAATCCCAGCCTCTAGTAATTTAGTGACCTCTTTCTGCACCACTTCTTTCATAGCTGGATTCAGCCGCCTTTGTGGTTGAACCACTGGTTTGGCGTCATCCTCCAACAAGATCTTGTGCATGCATCTGGCTGGGCTAATGCCCTTAAGATCACTAATGGACCACCCAAGAGCTGTCTTGTGTGTCCTTAGCACTTGAATTAGTGCTTCCTCTTCCTGTGGCTCTAAAGTAGAGCTTATAATTACAGGAAAGGTATCACCTTCTCCTAGAAATGCATATTTCAAGGATGGTGGTAATGGTTTGAGTTCGGGTTTTGGAGGTTTCTCCTCTTCTTGAGGGATTTTCAGAGGTTCTATTATCTTCTCTGACTCCTCCAAATCAGGCTGAACATCTTTAAAGATGTCCTCTAGCTCTGATTCTAAACTCTCAGCCATATTGACCTCTCTTACCAGAGAATCAATAATATCAACACTCATGCAGTCATTTTGGGTGTCTGGATGTTGCATTGCTTTGACAACATTCAACTTGAATTCCTCCTCATTGACTCTCAAGGTTACTTCCCCTTTTTGGACATCAATGAGGGTTCGGCCAGTTGCTAGGAAAGGTCTTCCTAGAATGAGAGTTGCACTCTTGTGCTCCTCCATTTCCAGCACCACAAAGTCAGTAGGAAAGGCGAATGGCCCAACCTTGACAATCATGTCTTCAATCACGCCTGATGGGTACTTAATGGAGCCATCAGCAAGTTGAAGACATATCCTGGTTGGTTTAATTTCTTCAGTTAAACCAAGCTTTCTGATAGTAGATGCAGGTATTAGGTTGATACTTGCCCCAAGATCGCATAAAGCTTGCTTGGTACAATTACCCTCTAATGTGCATGGTATCATAAAGCTCCCAGGATCTTTAAGCTTCTCAGGTAAGCTTTTCAGAATGACTGCACTGCATTCTTCAGTGAGGTAGACTTTTCAGTTTCCCTCCAATCCTTCTTATGACTTAAGATTTCTTTCATGAACTTAGCATAAGAGGGTATTTGCTCAAGTGCTTCTGCAAACGGAATCTTTATTTCAAGAGTCCTGAGATAGTCTGCAAAGCGAGCAAATTGCTTATCCTGTTCCGCTTGGCGGAGTTTTTGAGGATAAGGCATTTTGGCTTTGTATTCCTCAACCTTAGTTGCTGCAGGTTATTACCTACAGAAGTGGTTGGGAAGCCTTTTTAGAAGGATTGTTATCAGCACTTGTATGTGACTGATCACCCACTGGCGTTTGAATACCAGGGGTGGAAGCTGGGGTGGCGTTAAACGCCACTTCCTTGCTTGTTACTGGCGTTTGAACGCCAGAACCATGTTCCTTTTGGGCGTTCAACGTCAGATCCATGCTTGTTTCTGGCGTTGAACGCCAGGAATGAGCATGGTCTGGGCGTTCAGCACCAGCTCTGTTCCTCTTTGGGCTCTGATTGTCCTCAGAGGGATTTTGAGTATCCTCTTGTTCATTTCTTGGTTTCCTGCTGCTTTGAAGTGAGGTATTTAATGTTTTCCCACTTCTTAATTGAACTGCTTGGCATTCTTCTGCTATTTGTTTTGACAGTTGTTTTTCTGTCTGCTTTAATTGTACTTCCATGTTCCTGTTAGCCATTCTTGTTTCCTGTAATATTTCCTTGAATTCGGCTAGTTGCTGAGTTAGAAAATCTAATTGCTGATTGAATTCATTAGCCTGATCCACTGGACTGAGTTCTGCAGTTACTGTTTTAGCTTCTTCTTTCATAGAGGATTCACTGCTTAGGTACAGATGCTGATTTCTGGCAACTGTATCAATAAGCTCTTGAGCTTCTTCAATTGTTTTTCTCATATGTATAGATCCACCAGCTGAGTGGTCTAGAGAAATCTGAGCTTTTTCTGTAAGCCCATAGTAGAAGATGTCTAATTGCACCCATTCTGAAAACATTTCAGAGGGGCATTTTCTTAGCATCTCTCTGTATCTCTCCCAGGCATCATAAAGGGATTCATTATTTCCTTGTTTGAAGCCTTGAATGTTTAGCCTTAGCTGTGTCATCCGTTTGGGAGGGAAATAGTGATTCAGGAATTTTTCTGACAGCTGTTTCCATGTTTTTATGCTGTTCTTAGGCTGGTTATTTAACCACCTTTTAGCTTGATCTTTTACAGCAAATGGAAACAGTAATAGCCTGTAGACATCCTGATCTACTTCCTTATCATGTACTGTGTCAGCAATTTGCAGAAATTGTGCCAGAAACTCTATAGGTTCTTCATGTGGAAGACCAGAATATTGGTAGTTTTGCTGCACCATGATAATGAGCTGTGGATTCAGCTCAAAGCTACTAACTCCAATGGAGGGTATACAGATACTACTCCCATATGAAGCAGTAGTGGGGTTAGCATATGACCCCAGGGTCCTCTTGGACTGTTCATTCCCACTTGCTTCCATATTGAATACAAGTTGAGAATTTATAGTTATGGAATAAATAAAAGTAGAATATATAAATATTTTTTTTTTAAATAAAAACGAAATAAATAAAAGAAAGTGGAAATATTTTTGAAATTGAAAATTGAATTTTTAATATAAAATTTTCGAAAAATTTAGTTCAAAGTTAGTTATAAAATAAAATTTTTGAATTTTGAATTTTATGATGAAAGAGAAAAACACACAAAAGACACAAGACTTAAAATTTTTAGATCTAGTGCTCCTTATTTTCGAAAATTTTTGGAGGGAAAACACCAAGGAACACCAAACTTAAAAATTTTAAGATCAAGACACAAGAAAAACTCAAGAACACCTTGAAGATTCACAAGAACACCAAGAACAAAAGAAAGAACACCAAACTTAAAATTTTTAGAAAATCAAAATAAATTTTCGAAAATTATAAAAAGATTAACAATAAAACACCAAACTTAGAGTTTGGCACAGGATTAAACCAAGAAAAATTATTTTTGAAAAAGATTTTCAAAAGTACTGGTGCTCCCTTATCAAGAATATGACCTTCTATTCTAGCCAAATGGGCAGCAAATATAACATTGTTTTGAAAAGCACAAGAAACACAAGAAAAGACTCAGAATAAGAAAAATTAAAGATCAAACAAGAAAAATAGACAAGAACAACTTGAAGATTAAGGAAAAACAAGGACACTCACACGAAAATTCAAAGAAAAATATAAAAGATGCAATTGACACCAAACTTAGAACAAGACACTAGACTCACGAAAAACCACAGTTAATAAGGAAAAAGTAATATTTTCGAAAATATTTTTGAAAAGGGAATAAAAGACTCAAATTTAATGACTCTGTAACATCAATACTATATTCCTAATCTAAGAAATAAAATAAGCCTTCAATTGTTCAAACTCAATAATCCCCGGCAACGGCGCCAAAAACTTGGTGCACGAATTGTGATTCGCACAACTAACCAGCAAGTGCACTGGGTCGTCCAAGTAATACCTTACGTGAGTAAGGGTCGATCCCACGGAGATTATGGCTTGAAGCAATCAATGTTTATTTATTTGTCTCAGTTAGGATGTCACAAAATTGTTTGGATTACTTGAACAATAGAGTTATTTGTTTATAAAGGATTGTGGAATATATTAGAATAACAAAGAATACTAGCGTACTTGTTGTGCAGTAATGGAGAATATGTTGGAGTTTTGGAGATGCTTTGTTCTCTGAACTTCAACTCTTCCTTGAGATCCTCTTCTCACACGCAAGGTCTATCCATGGCAAGCTCTATGTAGGTGTCACCGTTGTCAATGGCTACTTCCCATCCTCGCAGTGAAAGCTAATGCTCACGCACTCTGTCACAGTACGCCAATCACCGGTTGGTTCCCGCTTCCTACTGGAATAGAATCCCTCTTTTGCGTCTGTCACTAACGCCCAGCAGGTTGCAAGTTTGAAGCACGTCACAGTCATTCAATCCTGGAATCCTACTCGGAATACCACAGACAAGGTTTAGACTTTCCGGATTCTCATGAATGCCGCCATCTATCTAGCTTATACCACGAAGATTCTGTTGGGGAATCTAAGAGATATTCATTCATTCTGATGTAGAACGGAGGTGGTTGTCAGGCACACGTTCATGGATTGAGGAAGGTGATGAGTGTCACGGATCATCACCTTCTTCACAATTAAGCACGAATAAACATCTTAGATAAGAACAAGCGTGTTTGAATGGAAAACAAAGGAATGTATTAAATCATCGAGACGCTGCAGAGCTCCTCACCCCAAACAATGGAGTTTAGAGACTCATGCCGTCACAAAGTATGTAATTCAGATCTGAAAATGTCATGAGGTACAAGATAAGTCTGTAAAAGTTGTTTAAATAGTAAACTAGTAACCAGGTTTACAGAAAAATGAATAACTAAGATAATTGGTGCAGAAATCCACTTCTGGGGCCCACTTGGTGTGTGCTGGGGCTGAGACTAAAGCTTTCCACGTGTAAAGGCCTTTCTTGGCGTCAAACTCCAGGTTATGACGTGTTTTGGGCGTTCAACTCCGGATCATGACGTTTTTCTGGCGTTTAACTCCAGACAGCAGCATGAACTTGGCGTTAAACGCCAAGTTACGTCGTCTATCCTTGCGCAAAGTATGGACTATTATATATTGCTGGAAAGCCCTGGATGTCTACTTTCCAACGCCGTTGAGAGCGCGTCAATTGGACTCCTGTAGCTCCAGAAAATCCATTTCGAGTGCAGGGAGGTCAGGATCCAACAGCATCAGCAGTCCTTTTTCAGCCTAAGTCAGATTTTTGCTCAGCTCCCTCAATTTCAGCCAGAAAATACCTGAAATCACAGAAAAACACACAAACTCATAGTAAAGTCCAGAAATATGATTTTTACCTAAAAACTAATATTATTTTACTAGAAACTAACTGAAACATGCTAAAATCTACATGAAATTACCCCCGAAAAGCGTACAAAATATCCGCTCATCAGTGTGCCTGACAACCACCTCCGTTCTACATCAGATTGAATGAGTATCTCTTAGATTTCTTAATCAGAATCTTCGTAGTATAAGCTAGAATTTATGGCGGCATTCATGAGAATCCAGAAAGTTTAAACCTTGTCTGTGGTATTCCGAGTAGGATTCAATGATTGAATGGCTGTGACGAGCTTCAAACTCGCGATTGTTGGGCGTAGTGACAGACGCAAAAGGATCAATGGATCCTATTCCGACATGATCGAGAACCAACAGATGATTAGCCGTGCTGTGACAGAGCATTTGGACCATTTTCACTGAGAGAATGGGAAGTAGCCACTGACAACGGTGACACCCTACATACAGCTTGCCATGGAAGGAGCCTTGCGTGTGTGAAGAGGAAGACAAGAGAAAAGCTGAAATTCAGAGGACAAAGCATCTCCAAAACTCCAACATATTCTCCATTATTGAGTAACAATTACTTATTCCAAACACTTTCACTTTTTACAATTAAATTCAAAGAACCTTATTAGCATCCTGACTAAGATTAATAAGATAACCATATCTTGCTTCATACCAACAATCTCCGTGGGATCGACCCTTACTCACGTAAGGTATTTACTTGGACGACTCAGTGCACTTGCTGGTGAGTTGTGCGGATTGCAAAGGTATGATTACAATTTCGTGCACCAAGTTTTTGGCGCCGTTGCCGGAGATTGTTCGAGTTTGAACAACTAAAGGTCTATTTTGTTGCTTAGATTAGGAATAATTTATTTTTGTTGCTATAGAGTCATTAAATCTGAGTCCTTTATTTTCTTTTCAAAATTTTTTTTTCAAAAATATTATTTTTCCGTATTAAATTTTAATTTTTTTTAGTGAGTTTAGTTTTATACTTTAAGTTTGGTGTCAATTGCATATTTCATATTTTCCTTTAAATTTTCGAATTTGTGTTCTTTATTTTTCCTTGATCTTCAAATTGTTCTTGTCAAATTTTTTTGTTTGATCTTTGATTTTTTCTATTTTGTGTATTTTTCGTGTTTCCTTGTGCTTTTTTTCAAAATATTAGTTTTCAAAAAAAATAATATATTTTTTTATATACAATATTAAAACACGTTACATTTATAGCTCAGTTGGCTAGAGCGTTGGCTTATGTTCTAGGCAATTGGGTATCTTCCTTTTAAAAAATTTTTTCAAAAATAATTTTTCTTAGATTAAATCTTGTGCCAAACTTTAAGTTTGGTCTTTTCTTGTTAATCTTTCTTTAATTTTCGAAAATTTTATTGTGGTTTTCTAAAAGTTTTAAGTTTGGTGTTCTTTCTTTTGTTCTTGGTGTTCTTGTGAATCTTCAAGGTGTTCTTGAGTCTTTCTTGTGTTTTGATCTTAAAATTTTTAAGTTTGGTGTTCTTTGGTATTTTTCCTCCAAAATTTTTGAAAACAAGGAGCATTAGATCTAAAAATTTTTAAGTCTTGTGTCTTTTGTGTGTTTTTCTCTTTCATCATAAAATTCAAAATTCAAAAAAAATATCTCTTTTAACTAATTTTAAGCCATATTTTCGAATTTTTTTTAAAATTCAGATTTCAATTTCAAAAGTTTTCAAATCTTATCCTTTTAAGATTTAAAAAAAATATATATCTTTTTCGAAAATATCCTAACCACTTTCTCTCTCCTCACTTTTTCAAAAATCTTCATAAAATATTTTTAAATTTTTTATTTTATTTTTATTTTTACTTTTATTTATTTTTATTTTTATTGTCGTCTTTATTTTATCTTATTTTATTATTATTATTTCGAAATTTTATATATATATAATAAAATAAATTCATATCATCTCCCTTTCTCCATCATGGACTTAAGTGGAAATGAACAGTCCAGAAGGACTCTGGGGTCATATGCTAATTGGTGTGCGAAATTGTGATCATTACTTTTCACAACTCAAATAATCCCTAGTAATGGCCCCAAGAACTTGGTGCTCAATACCATGGCATAAACACAACTTTGCACAACTAACCAGCAAGTGCACTGGGTCGTCCAAGTAATAAACCTTACGCGAGTAAGGGTCGATCCCACGGAGATTGTTGGTATGAAGCAAGCTATGGTCACCTTGTAAATCTTAGTCAGGCAGACTCAAATGGGTATAATGATATACGAATAAAGCATAAAGATAAAGATAGAGGTACTTATGTAATTCATTGGTAGGAACTTCAGATAAGCGTATGAAGATGCCTTCCCTTCCGTCTCTCTGCTTTCCTACTGTCTTCATCCAATCCTTCTTACTCCTTTCCATGGCAAGCTTATGCAAGGGTTTCACCGTTGTCAGTGGCTACCTCCCATCCTCTCAGTGAAAATGTTCCTATGCTCTGTCACAGCATATGGCTAATCATCTGTCGGTTCTCGGTCAGACCGGAATAGAATCCAGTGATTCTTTTGCGTCTGTCACTAACGCCCCGCCTGCTAGAAGTTTGAAGCACGTCACAGTCATTCAATCATTGAATCCTACTCAGAATACCACAGACAAGGTTAGACCTTCCGGATTCTCTTGAATGCCGCCATCAGTTCTAGCCTATACCACGAAGACTCTGATCTCACGGAATGGCTGGCTCGTTTGTCAGGCGAGCACTCGGTTGTCAGGCGATCAACCATGCATCGTGTATCAGGAATCCAAGAGATATTCACCCAATCTAAGGTAGAACGGAGGTG